>NC_056730.1:1136868566-1137128566 GCF_019279795.1 Protopterus annectens
TATATATATATATATATATATATATATATATATATATATATATATAGGTCTACTTTGATTCACTGAAAACTCTTTTCACTGAATTTTAAAACAATCACACCAAATTGATGAAAGCTCAAATCCCTGAAAACTCATTTCATTAAATCACATTTCACTGAATGTAAGTACTGCTGGGCAAATAAAACATAAATGCCCTTTTCAACACTGTAGTGTGATCCAGGAGTTAGTATATATAGTTAGCAGAGGTGTCAGGGGGCTGTTGGGGGGGTTGGTTTTATATTGATAGCTTTCAGTGAAATGAGGGTCATAAATATAAAAGCTAAGTAGGCTAAATAGCTAAGTAGTTGAGGGGGCTATGTCCCCCACACCCCCTACTTTTAGTTTTATATTGTTAGCTTTCAGTGAAAAGAGATTCTTAAATATAAAAGCTAAGTAGGCTAAGTAGCTAAGTAGATGGGGGGGTTGTGCCCCCACATTCCCCCTAACTTATATATACAAACTCCAGGATCACACTACAGTAAGGAAAAGGGCATATACATTTTATTTGCCCAACAGTACTTACTTTCAGTGAAATGTGATTCAGTGAAATGAGTTTTCAGTGATTTGAGCTTTCAGCGATTTTTTTGAGGGTGAATTGAAATTCAGTGAATTCAGTGAAATGAGTTTTCATTGAATGAAACTAGGCATATATATATATATATATATATATATATATATATATATATATATATATATATATATATATATTCAAAGTTTCTGCCAAATCATAAGCAAGGCTATTGCATCCAGGTCCAGGAAGTAATAGTAACACTCTGTTCAGCCCTTGTCAGACACATCATTGTGTGCAATACCCCCTTTGCCATGTACCTAGCCAGACACGTGGAACAGTTGGAACACACTCAAAGCTTCCTCACCAGGAGAATCCAAGGTTTGAATACCCTATCCTACAAAGATTGCCTTATGGCCTTATCTTTGTACTCAGTCTCTGACAGGTTACTGAGAGATGATCTATGCCTACCATATAAGATGTCCTTAGATCCAGCTGTGATGGATCTCTTGCACAGCCACAAGACAAAAAAAAAAAAACAGCAGAAACATTAGATCCAAGGACCTGAACTTTGTCTGAAACATAAATAGAAATAATGGAGGAACCGATATGTGTCTCAAAGGATTCTCACACTATGGAATGAGCTTCTTATCTGTATGAAGCAAAGTTTATGCCTGACCCTGTTCAATAGAAACCTTAATTAGTGAATAGGAAATCACAAATTCACCCTTGGCCTTGTCCCTATGTCTCTGATGGACAGAGGTTGACTATAAGTAAATTAATCCCCATCTAACATACCTAATACACATAACCCTTAGATATGTCTTTACTAACATACCCCATCATATTGGCATCCAAGAAACTCACAGACCAAACTGAGCTGTGTTGCATGGTAAGGTGGTTAGTTGTGTAATGATCCTGGTGGTCTTTAGCCTACTATGAACTTATGGGGTCTATATCACTTTATCGAATGGGTATTCAATGAATAGCCATTCGTCGAACCCCTATTTATCAAAACCACTCTTCAACAAATGTTGAATTTTAACTAGGCGATGTGACACTGTCAGCCCAGCTACCTGGAATTTTGTAAATAATCATATCTCATTTGTAAATAACAATATGATTCATATGCTTGTCTTGCAAATGTAAGCAAACTATATGTTATGTGTATATTAAACTACTGGTGCAAAAGTATATGTTGAACTGTATGTTATGTACTGAGCTTCAAGAATGTAACCACAGTGTACCTTACTGGAAAAGAACAGAAATGTATATAAACCATATACCTGTACCAGTATATGTTTTAATGGCAGAAGCTGAAACATGCAGAGTTAACTTGCAAAACTTCAAGAAAATAAGTTGAAATCCAAGTGCTTTACAATGTGCTATAAAAAGTATTTTCAGTGCAGCAAGCAGACACAATGTCTAGAGCTAGAGGTTTTTTCTATTGTCTTGGACTGAAGTAATTACTAGGTCTAAAATGTAAAATGACTTAATTGTTTTACGACTTCCAGTTCTGAGCAAACATCTGAGAGATATGTTTTTTTCACAGAGAAATATTAAATTTTGTTAAGTTTCTGTTAGCCTGGGAACTGAAGGCAGGTGGCAAAACGTGATGTCATCCAGCTGACCCAGCAGTAATGTTTGAAAGTAATTTAAGAACTCTCTCAGAGAAAGTCTGTGCATTTTGTATTTGTCTTTGGACCTGGAAACATCCTTGCATCAGCACTTGCCTTGCTAATAGTAAGTAACCAGGGTACAGTAATCTCTCTTACAGATATTTAGGAATATAGAAAAGATTAGTTTAGATCTTTTCTGTATTTATTTGAGACTGTCCTGCAATGTTGTTTTAAAATATTTCCTGAGATTCTGAGCTCTGTAGTCACTGTGTTGATTTATTGACTATTGCCTTGTTTTTTTATTATTTATTATTAAATATATTTAAACCTTTTATTTGTGGCTGGTTTGTTTACAGATATTTAAGCTCAGAGGTCTTGTATATATATTTGGTGACAGTGTACAGGCCACTCCTAAATAGCCTTGCTGTTGGTCACAATTACCATTTGGATAATAGTAACATTAGACAGTAGAATTGGTCACCCAGTGTAAGGGCCTTATAGTAGCTGATAAAGATCTGGTTGGTGGCGGTGATAACTACCTTTTAGTCTGGGCAGAAGGGGGCACAGCTGTTAAACCTGTGCCAGCTTTTCCCAGGAGTATCTGTGTGTTTGCATATAAATCATATCTCAAAGTGTGAGTGTCAGCTACTTGGGCAGGGACATGAAGCACTGGTTGGACATAGAGGGTGGTGGAGGTTTTGGCTTGACCGTTTAGCTGAGATCTTAACCATATAGCTGTGGTAGTGGGGAGTCTTATTTGGGATCTGGAGAGAGAGAGAGAAACCAACCCTAGACTAACTGTGATCTCTGTATCCTCTTAAGGGAAATTGTTCTTTACTGTGTGTGAACTTGTCATCCTCCCAATGTGCACATCCCTCACTGGTGCTAGTGGTGAGGCTCTTTGATTACTGGGCCAGTGCAGGGGCATCAAAGGGGACATTAGGGGTTAGCCAACCAAACCACAGTAAAAAAACATAACATTTAAAACCTACCAAGATGGGGGGCTACACCCTCCACAACCCCCAATGTGGGGGGTGCTCCCCTCCCTCACTTCCATAACTAAATATACCAACTCTGAGGTCACACTACAGTGGGGAAAAGGGCAAAGTTTGGATGGTGGCGAACCGTTGATTTGCCCTTGTTAAAATTCACTGTTTGATGAAAAGCAGCTTCGATAAATAGGTGTTCCACGAATGGCTATTTATTGAATAGCCATTCGATATAGTGATATAGACCTGAACTTATGAAACATCCTAAAATGAGAAATCACACAGAATGAAGGAGATGGACAAAATGTATGATGCTGTGGGAGGGTAACTTATAGTTTCATAGGTTCATAGGTTGGTACTAGGCTATCAGCCCTAGGGCCTATACAAGCCTAGCCATAACAATTCCCTGGCTATTTCTTCCCACACTATTTATTCTCCTGGACCCCTGTCTAGCAGGGGTGACTGACGTGATCCCCGGGGTGAATTTCCTTTCTCCCATCCAATCATCAATGTTCCTTTTGAAGGGGGCCAAAGAGTTGTTTTTACAACTGTTATTTCTTCTTATGCCTTGGAGTATTCTGTTCTGTGTCTATAAATAGACAGCAAGCAAGTAAGTAACTAAATAAGTAAATATGAGTAGACAGCAAGCAAGTAAGTAATTAAATAAGTAAATATGAATGAAAAAATAGTACATAAATAAATGCAATAAATATTAACTTTTATATCAATACCATACATTATGGTTGGGGGCTAGCATTAAAACTGCACTCATTTTTTACAGAGAAGGTGTACTTTTTCAACATTTTTGAAGTCTGAAAGAATCCATTGATTAGGTAATGTGGGAGGAGATATGGAAAATATATATCAAGAGTAAAGACCTCTTCAAATTACATAATGTCTGATTGCTGACCTAACTTCTCTCAAGCATATTTTTAATGATTTCAATTGTCAAATACTTTATTCTTTGTGTAATGTGATTTTTTTTCTAGATTCTAATCTCCTGAATGGAATCTGTTTTGGGGACCATTAGCCCTAAATAATGAAAGTGTATTATGCCATTTTAGAGATAATGTACCTCCAAAAATAACTTACTTTGCAACTGAATGCTATTATTTCTGTTTTGGTTATACATAGTATGTATCCTGATAAGAGTATGATACTATTAAGAATTTTGCTTACGTTGATATTTTGGAGTTTGTGGTTATGGCACAATTACTGTTTAATAATATTTACACACATTAATTTGCATTTGAGCTGATATAATTTAATTCATGTCACAGTTCGGTGGACCTTTCTCATTTAGATCGATGGTTCATTCTGGTGAGCTCATTTGGATCAGAGCCACTTTGGCCATCTCATTTAGATCAATGGCTCATAATACAGGACAGAGCAAGACTAAAAACCCTCTTGTGCTGATCAGACTGTAAGTAAGAAATTATGTCAACTTTTATCAAGTTTACTATCATATGATAGTTTTTATACACATTTTAATATGATTATGTATTTAAATTGTAGCTTAAACTTCTTTTGGATTAGTTACAAATGTCGCCTTTCACCTTGTCAAAAGTCTTTTACATGTGCAGGCTTTTATTTTATTCATGCATCTTTGTTTAACTGTTAATCAGGTAAAACCTATTAGGCCCATTATCCAGCAGTGACCAGAAGTGGTACCTTCATTAGTAAATTGCTTAGCTCCACAAATTGCAAATACAAATGGAAGGAATCAAACTGAGAACTGCACCATTAAGTTCATTAACAACTCACAATCTTAACCATCTGAGTTAACTTTAGAAAGAGTGACCTGTGAGTTATTTCATAACTGTTTACCAAACAAATTGTTGTCTATGTGTGTATAAGGCAGCCACAATAAGTAAGCAGGACATGTTCAAGATGTCAAAGTAGGACACTTTTACCTATGGCTGATAATATAGCATAGGAAAGAAAGTTGGTTGTTTGTCCCTGAATAGGAGGCAATTTATTATCGGTTAATTGTGAGAATGTAAAGACTCATTAAAATTCTATAATTCTTTCCAAGCCATTTAGTTATGTGTCATATAGTTCAGTTTAAAGTTTGCATAACTTTTTTTGAATGGCTTGCAAACAGTATTGCATGGCCTTTGTTGGACAGGACATATATGATGTCACTCAATTTTTTCAAGCCTTTCCCCATTTGTCATTTTTATAAGTCTGGCTATGTTCTTTTAAGTCCAGTGGTTTCCAATTAGTTATCAGAGAGAATTTTTTTTCTTGTAGTTCTCCTAGTTTAGCCTGCTATTTAATTTATTTTAAATCTATTGTTTTACTTATTTGCCTCATTAGTGTACATTAAATCGACCTCATCTTTGGCCAGTTATTATTCTACTTCCAGGTGAGTCTAATTTAGACTTGAAGTAGCTCTGCCCTCTGTTCTCTTCTGAAAACTGAGAAGCATTCTCCATGGCACTTTATATGGAGAAAAGCTTGCATCTAGGCTCAATAATTATGGAAAGAATGTCATACATCTGAGGCTAATATCTAAGCCTTGTGAATTTTCAATAAGTAGTGTCTCAAACAGAAGGAATGCTTTCTGCATTGAGAAAAAAACTAAGGGATTTAAATGTATAAGTTATTTTCATAATTTATAGATTTTAAATTAGAGAAGAGCATTATTTACAGGAAACATTATACTATTTTATTTTAAAGACCATCCAAACTATAAGGGATGAGGAACTACAGTCTTAATAACAATATCAAAGAATAACACTGATGGTCTGTTTCCTTGTTATTACTGTAAAGCAGTTTTGAGGATTGACCAACTTGGCTATTATCTTAAGGAGTAGCATACAGTGTACTGATAGCACTATTTCTGTTTACATTTCCTAAACTGATATTGAGGATATTATTTGCTTAAAACCTCTTAAAGTCCATTCATTCTAATATTATTAAATGTGCATCCTGAAATGCCATTCAAATACTTTCTTCCATTTAATGACAGACCATATCACCTATATTACATTAGATTATTCTGGTATTTATATTCTGTATTGTGTGTAGTTAACAGTTATTTCTGCATTAATTGCACTGCAACCCACATTACTCCAAAGTCACAAAAACTTGAAAGGCATTTTGTCAATTGGATCATATCTTCCATACAATTCTAGAGGAAGAACACTGTCGAATATTAATATTTATACTACCATTAATATATGCAAGAAATCTAGCAGAAGCTGTTCCACAGTCATATGATAGAAAGCCCTTTTGAGTTCGTATCATGCTCACCACAGTACAATGGGACATTTTATTTTCCAATCCATCTAACAGTGCACATAGTTATTGTAATTTTCCTTTATCCCTACTGGTAGTTTTCAGAATACCTTCTTGTTACTGATGTTGTACCTTCTAGCTTTCCATTTCTCTGTCATCTTTGCTAACATGGCATTGGATTGCCATGTATATATCCCACCTTCATAAATTCAGTTTTTACCCTGATGAATCTTATTGAAGCTATTCAACTTTGGTGAATAAATCAATTTTTTTTTCAGAAGCCAATAAGGCTCTAATATTTAAATCTATTAATAATACAACCTCTTCTCATTTTTGGAAATTTTTTATATGGAACTTCCTCCACGGAAGCTTTTTAACCCCTCATAAAATTGCCTTAATATATAAAAAGGATGATGTTAAATGCTGGAGATGTGAAGAAACTTTGGATGCAGATTGGATACATATGTTTTTAGATTGTAAAATGGTAACCCCATTTTGGATGGATTTCAAAAACTTCCACTAAGGCATTGGGGTCTGCCAATTGTGAAATAATGGATTCATTATTATTATTATTTAATGCAGCAATACAAAATTCTTTTCCAAGAACACAATTACATCTTCTCTGATCTCTTCTAGTAATTGCGAGAAAAGTTATTACATTAAAGTGAAAATGTAGAAAAATCCTCTCATTTTCTAAATTCAGTTCTTTAGCGAAGGCCATATATACTAGGGAACTATTGGCTGTATGTGCAAGAACATCAAATGTTACAAATAAAAAATTGCCATGGTTAAAACTTAAAGATCTTTTAGATAAATGTGAATAATAATTAGGACATTGTCTCTGTTATGTACTTTGTATATAGTTTTGTTTGTATTGTTATTTGTTTATATCAGTTGACTATATAAATATGTTTTAATAATTTAATTAAAATCAAATAAAAAAAATAAATAAATTCAGTTTTGATGTCTCTAAGAATAACAGTACAACATTCAGAAACGGATCTATATTTAAGTTATGAACATTTTAATAATTTTTGATAATGCATGTACACCCTAGAACCAATCCCGTTTGAGTAGAACCATTATTAGAAAGCATAATTCTCCATCCAATAAGATTATTGATTACCAGTAACGTTAATGTGAATAACTTTCTTTTGGGAGAACGCTGCTATTAAAAGCAATTTGAATACCTTTTTCACCTTGATTGTATTTGGGTTTGCTTCTAGATCTATGTACACAGTAGTAATCTATGATGTAACTTGAAGATAGCAAATCAGCTTCTTTTATGTTACTTAAATTTGTTAACGAGGGTAGAGTACTGACCACAAATGACCACCTTCAGTAACAGCCAGTATATATGATTATATAATTAAGAATATACAGAAATTATATAAGGTAAGCAAGATAAACAAATATACATTCAATTTCTGTAGAGTCATACAGACAGGTGAGCAGGCTTATAAAACAGATATTGCATTGTTAGATGCAGTTGTAGATAAATGAATGCATATTTTAACATGGTTATTTACATGGATGAGCTTTCTTCCACTACTGGCAGAGAGTTTGAAATACTTTAGCATTACATTAGTATGACATGAGTTTTATGTACGGAGGGGTTAAAGCAGGCGGAAGAGGGAAGATATCAGCAGTGGGAGTTTATCGCTTAATTAGGTTATGTGATTTGAGATAATGAGTAAGAAAGTGTCTGAAAATACATGTGATGCATTGTATAAAATGTATTTTTTTGTTATTAGCTAACCACACAGGCTCCCATGCCAGGAGATGTACTTCATGTCTGTATCTTTGCTACTGATGTCAGCATTTAAGGTTTATTCTTAATTTTTTTTTATTAAGTTTTGGCTAACACAGATTATTGAGCTCTGTCTCCTGGAATAACAAAAAGTTGAAGTCTTATCCTCATATTACTTGGAGATTTAGGCTTTGATCGTGGAATATACATTGTCTCTACTAACAAGCAGGGCTCCACAGCTGATAAGAGCTATGTAACTGAATGGTAAACAGTACAACAGTTAAAAAGTGTATAGAAATGATAACATTTATGCAGAGCGATCATTGTTTAAGTACAAACAGCATGGCAGCTTGTGCATTTTTTAATTCTTCCATCATTTATGTTTTATATTAACGAAAATGTCTCCTTGTTCCTACAGTGTATAACTAAATGAACAGCTCTGAAAAAATGGCTGCACATTTTCAAAGCAATCAAAATTGTTTATATTATTTCTTCTGTATTTGTCAGGTCATCAGCTGTGATAAATGTTGGTGTGAAGCACATCAAAGACCTCAGTAATACTATAAACTATTATGCTATTATTATATAGCCAAAACAGACAAAAAAATCACCTTTCTGTTTCTCATGTTTGTTGCAAATATCACCACACACCAAGATTATTAACTTTGTTGTGATGATTTTCTTTTGCCAAAAATAAACCAGTTAAAAATTGTCATAAAAAGTGGGTGGCAAGACCCACATAGGTTCATAGGTAGGTACTGGGCTATTAGCCCTAGGGCCTATATAAGCCTAGCCAAAAAGGTACCCTGGTTTTTGCCACCCAAGAAAATTATTTTCTTGTGCCCCTGTCGAACAGAGCTACAGAAGTGATCCCCGGGGTGAATTTCCTATTTCCGATCCAATCATCACGTTTTTCTTGAAGAGTGCTAATGAGGAGCTCTGTTTGACATAGAGAGGTAGTCTCTTCCAGAGTATGGGAAGTTTCTGGGACAGGAATCTATCCCTCCAGCATGTTTTGTTTATTGTGGTGACAAGGTTTAGGTCCCTAGGGTGTATAGCTCAGAGGGATTGGGATTTCTTTAAGTGGAGCATGTCCAACAGCTCTGGTTTTGACATACTTTTGTATGTTAGGCAGAGATCACCTCTGAGTAGGTGATATGCGATGGAGTAAAGCTGGAGTTTTTTGAGACAGTCTATGTAGGGCATCTGTTTGAGGCCAGTAATCCTCTTTGTGAGGTACTTCTGTGGCCTTTCCAGTTGTTGTAGATGTCTTGGGAGGTACATACCAAAAGGGGCGTTGTACTCTATAATGGGTCTAATGAGTGATGAGTAGAGGGGAACAATGACCTCTTTTTTTCTGGATGAGAAACCTTTTGTGATAAGGTGAGCCACGTAGAAGGATTTCCTGACCACTGTGGTAATGTAATTATCAAAGAAGAGACTACTGTCCACCTGTGTCCCAAGGTCTCTTATCACACTTTCAGCATTAAGTAGACTACCACTTATGTGGTAGTTCATGGTTACAGAGTTTTTACCAAAGGGGATGACAATACACTTTTTGGCATTGAGCTTCAGGCCATGGCTTTGACACCAAGCATCTGTCTCAGTAAGGCCCATTTGTAGTATGACCACATCATTAGGAGTTTCGATTATGGCTCCTAGTTTGCAGTCATCTGCAAACTTTGTTAGCCAATGACCTTATGTGTTAGCCTGTACTTCAGAGAAGTAGATACCAAACAGAAGAGGACCCGGGACTGAACCCTGTGGTACTCCACTTGTCACTGGTCTGAAGTCGGATTTGGAGTCTGCTACTTTCACAGTGTGGGTTCTGTCCATGAGCCAGTTGGCAACCCATCTTGTGACATAGGGATTTATACCTAGTGTAGTTCCCTTCATGTGGGAGTTCGCCACCCATAGAGCACAGACAGAGCAACTTCATTTAACAATTCAGGTTTGTAGCTCTAAGACAGAAAACGGTATTTATACGACTTTTCCTCATTCTTCCTCTATATTATATTATATTATATTATATTATATTATATTATATTATATTATATTTTAATTTACCAGAACTTAGCAAACTACAGTTTTGGTCTGCTGGATTCATTCAAATGTAACTCAGCAAATTAATTGTCCTTGGACCGCATGGTTTGTATAGAGAAAATTTAAGGTTTGTCTACATAAACATGTCTAACTGTAGTAAATGCATTATATTACTGCACCCTTCAGCAATATTCTCTGTTACCCCATATATCATAAAGTGAGAAATGTCATTTTCAATTAAATAGGGTAAGAAATGCAATCTATGATTCTGACGTAGCACATTCCCATCTGACCTTAGTTTCTGGTGAGTCTCAACACTTGCTCTAAATTAACAAGATCAGCTGCAAACTTAAACCTAATCTGAACATGCAATTCCTGACAGAGGGTTCACTGTAGGACATCTTTATTATCTACTTTTTTGTATCATTGTAGGAGGAAGAAAGGAAAGAAGGGGGCTCCATCATTAGAGTAACATAGTGCACATTGTCAAGGCTTGTTAGAAAAAGACTGACAGAATAGATACAAATGTTCAAATAATGATCCTCAGTGCAAAATCAGTTAAATTCTTGCTTGCATGCCCCTGTATCACTCGGTGGCACTCTTAATGTACAAGAAGTGCAGATCTACACATATTACTTATATCTAGTGTTAGATGGGAATGAAGTAAGAGAAAGAATATATGCCATCTTCAAAGTAAGGACACTCTTGTCCCAGGCATCCCCTTTGATTATATTTTGTTTATTTATTTATTGACTTAAGGTAGGCAGACTGGACCCAAGGGCCCATTTTCAGCTATATCATTGTTACCAAACAAAAATAGTAACTTAATTGCAAGTTATACAGTAGATGTAATATAGTATATAACACTAGAAAAAATATGCAATAATACATCAAAACAAAATGGTGCATAGTTCTGCAGGTAATAAACAGCAAATTTCGTCTAGTAAATGATCACACTTGAACTTAAGTTTACCTATGCGAATGTGAAGCACTGTTTTTCAGGTAGACGTTAGCTCAAATTACATGCTGAAAATTAAACGTACAATTTACATGTGAAAAACCATAAAAAAAATACAGAAAAAATTTTAGTAGGGAAGCAAGTCCTCTGCATCTCTGATGTTGGGGGAAAGCCTCAGACACTCCCCAAAATTATATATGCCAATTCCATGGTCATATACAGTGAAGAAAAGGAGACAAACCCTGAAGAGTGCACCATCAGATTGAACAATATAATGAATTGTGTTGAAACTCCCCATGACATTAAATTATTGCTCTAAAGCTATACAGTGCAATTTTGTAACTATGCCTTTGACCATATGGTTGATTCACAATGATTGTTGTTTTGTTGAAACTTGAGACGGTAAAGAATACACGGAGAAGGGATATTAAGTGGAACTGTTCCATATTTCTGTTTTCCAGCAACTCAGCTACTTTAATGGATTGGTTGGGGTGAGAAGAGTTAAAGACTGGCCGCGATGATTGGCCGCGATGATTGAAAGTTTCAGGGGAATGGTTTGATCTTTAAGGAATGAAGTTGTGAGGGGGTGGGGGGTGGAGGATGGTTAACATTAAGGTTTTGTCTGCCAGTACAGAGGATTATAATCTGGTTTATGGAGTACTTATATTATTGAAGATAGTCAGCTGACATCTGCAGGAAGTACTAATGTGAGTGTGCAGACTGAGAGGTATTTATACAGCTAGGCATTCTCTGAGAAAAAGTTGTAGTTCTCAAGGATCTACGTATAGGAAGAAAACTATGTGAAGACCGCAGGGCCATATATATTACTGCCTCAATATTGACTTTAACATATTATCTCTCAAACAATCCATACTCACTTGTGAAGCCTTGCTTTGCTGCTCTGTCTATTTACCTTCTAGATGTGTGGATGGTGGTATACAATGACAAATCCATGCAGAAAGGTTATACAAGACAGTTTCTGGAGATCCCAGTTACAGTAAGTAATGAATTAGGTCTGTCTATTAATACAACAGAAGCATTACTACCTTCAGCATCAGTGACTGAGTTTAACTAGCAGGCAAAGTATTACAAGGCAGGTGTTTGTGTTGGGGATGACTGGTTAGTTGTCCTGCTTTCCTCTCTCAGGAGGACAGACAAGGCTTTTCTTGTTGCTTTGCCCCCTCCAACAACAGCACAGGGCAGCTGCAGTATATGAGTCAACACTAAGAGGTAGTGTTGATATACACTACAGTCAGATAATGTGCGTTTAAGTGTGGAGGAGCACTCGATATGCTTTACTTGTATGTTATAACTGCAAGAGCACTTCAGGGCAAGAGAATACTAAAGCCTACCCACCTAGAGTATGACAGTGCTGAGGCCCACAGCAGAGCTGTCCTTCTTTATGTGAGAACAGGAGAGTTTAGGCAATGTGAGACTGAGTTGCTTGGGGGTGGACTGTCACCAAAACCTAATAACAGTATTTAGTAAATGGGGTGGACTGTCCCCAGAACCTAATAACAGTATTTAGTAAATGGGGTGGACTGTCCCCAGAACCTAATAACAGTATTTAGTAAATGGCGACTGTCCACATAACCTAATAATAATATTTAGTAAATGGGGACTGTCCCCATAACCTAATAACAGTATTTAGTAAATGGGGTGGACTGTCCCCAGAACCTAATAACAGTATTTAGTAAATGGGGTGGACTGTCCCCAGAACCTAATAACAGTATTTAGTAAATGGGGTGGACTGTCCCCAGAACCTAATAACAGTATTTAGTAAATGGTGACTGTCCACATAACCTAATAATAATATTTAGTAAATGGGGACTGTCCCCATAACCTAATAACAGTATTTAGTAAATGGGGTGGACTGTCCCCATAATGTAATAACAGTATTTAGTAAAATAGATGAAAAATCAGGAGTGGCATATGTCCCTAATAAACACCAGAGCAGATATGAAACTGGATTATCTATTCTTCTTAAATGGCAAAATGGCAACATCCATCCTTCAAATGAATTATTTAACCAGTCACAGAGCCCATGACAGTACAGTGGCTGGCAGCTAATGAAGACAAGGCTAAGGTCAGCAAAGACAAAGGCTACTGAGAGACTGAAAGTGATAATAAGAGGCTCAGGACCTCTATTCCTGTTCATGGCATCGATAAGGGAGCAGAAGATGGACCTGGACCTCTGCTGTTACCTCAAAATGGTGCTATATGCCCAACACAAGTCACTATATAGAATAATAACATCAAACAGAGAAGCATTATGTCTTTGGTAACAGCCATTCCAGCAGGAACAAATGTAGTCTGTTTCCTGTTCATGACTGACAGGTGAGACAGAACTGGTATAACAGTGAGCATCAGTCAGGTCATTCTTCTGAGGTGGCAGCAACTGTCTTAGTGTTATCATTTTGTCAATGTAGAAATATCTAGATGCCCAAAAAATGTCCAGACAATCTTGCTTTTCTAGGTCTTCAGTAAATTGTTTTTTAGAGTTTCTCCTCCATATTTCATTCATTACAGAAGTGAAAATATTACTCCATCATGATCAAGTCTTGTTAACTTGAATGACTCTTTACAGTTTTTAGATAAACTTCACACTGACTTCAACAGAAACATATATACTGTATTCCAACTCTCATTGTCTGTAGTGTGTGTGTGTGTGTGTGTGTGTGTGTGTGGGGAGGGGGGTTTCAAAGACCTTAATGTGTGTTTCTGATTAAGCTCTAATCCATGTTATCTAGAGCAGTTGCTAAGACACCTTCAATGATCAGCAATGAAGATGTCCTTACATTCACTGGTGCAGTATTCATAACTTATGGGATTCCCTGCCGTGAAGCCTTTCACCCGGCCATTCTACCAAGTCTATGGCTGCTTTAAGGTATGCTCAACATCACCTACACACTCCTCGCATAGCATAGGGCATTAAGGTGACGTCCGGGCGTAACATCCTCAGAAAGTCCAAATGCTGTTTTTAACCATTGGTCTGCTTGCCTCTGTCCATTTTTTGCTTTTCTTTTTTTTTCTGTTTGTTGGAATTCTGATGAAGTCCTCACCATTGCTGATAAGTACCTAGTTGGGAGTTTTTGTTCTTTTCTTGAATTTTTTGTGCCGTTTGGGGGTTTAATGTCATTTAGGAAGGGTAAATGCCAGTGTGGAAGACAGATTCCCCATAAAGACTGCCAGGATAAGTGCTTTTTTTGCCTAGTAGATTCTCACGACCATATGTCTTGTTTAATTTGTCAGGCATTTCTCCCTAAAACTCTTCATAGTAGACTTTCTTCCCTTTCATTGTATCTTGAGAACCAGTGTCTTAAGCTTCTTGCTAAAGATACTATGGATGGACCTTTCCACCCTAAGGGTCAGCCATCAGGGTAGAAGAAGGTGAAAAAGTTAAGACCGGAATGTTCCACTGTCCAGCCTCTGCCACGGGTTTCTCCCAAGGTTATTATAAACCTGGAGACTCACCTGGATGTGTTGTTTGATTCTTCTGCCACGTCCAGGTTGGAGGTTGGCATGGTTCTGGCAGGCAGCATGTCCAATGAGGCTTTGCAGGCATACATTTTGGGCATTCAGGGGGAGCCATGGTTGATTGTTTCTGAAGGGTCTAGGGGGGTTCCGCAGTTTCTTCCAAGGGAATAAGTTCTACTACTTTTGTGGAATGCCATCCTGAGTCAGGGCCCTTTCAGTTTTCTAGGACGGATGTCTCAGTAAAAAAGAACCAGAAAAGTAAACATGTTTCTTCTGCTCGTAATGAGTGGCAGGCCTTTACTAGGGGTTAATTAATGCTTTACTGTCTTTAAGGCCTCCTCCAGAGGTTTTGGTTCCTGCTCCTCCTTGGTCCTCTTCTTCACCTAAAAGGCCCAGGGAATTAAATTCTTCTGAGGAAGAGTCAGATTTTGATGAAGAATCCCTTACTTATTCTACTCAGATTCCTTCTCCTTTAGACTATGGGTCTGAGGAGGAGGAATCTAATAGTCTAGATACTCCTTCTGAGGAAATGTCCTTTGCTGACATAATCTCTAGGATGATGGAAATTATTATGCGGGATTGTGCCAGGTTTCTGATATCCATAGGAGGTACTATGAGTTACTGCAGATAGAATCTCCTAAACCTGTGGCTATTCCTCCTGTCCTGGCTGCTTTACTAGATTTTTGTTTCCAATGCCTGTAAAGCACCCGATTCTCTGCACCCTGCTTCCAAGAAATCTGATAAGTTTGATACGGTGCCTGTGGATTGCACCTTTTCCTTCAAATGTCCTGCTGCTGACCCCTCTGTGGTGTCTGTAGCCTCTGATAAGCCGTCTCAGTTGCTTCCTTCATCCAAGTTATTGCCTTCTGACAAGGACAGCAGAACCATGGTCAGCCTGGGTAGGAAATTTATACTTCTGCTACCCTAGCTTTTAGGGCTATTAATTATCAGACCCATATATCTAGGTATGTATTGGCTCTTCTTTCCAAGGTTTGTCAGCTTTTTTTTTGATCTTCTAGACTCTGAGAGTAAATCTTCTGCTCTTTCCTTGCTAGGGACTTCCTCTCAAGTAGTTTGTCATTCTATCAAATGTAGTTATGATGCAGCAGATGCCTCTTCTAGGGCTGCTGCTTTTGGTTTGGTACTGAGGAGGTATTTTTGGCTTAGGCTTCAACCTTTACCCATTGATATTAAGGCTAAGTTGATGCATGCTCCTCTAAATACTAAACTTTTATTTGGGGAAGTGGCTGGTGTTTTGTTTAAGTCTCCTTGGGACAAGAGGGAAGGCCTTACAGGAGCTTAAACATGTCTTTGTTGCTCCTGTGCCTAAATTTCACAGAAACTACCCTTCTAAGCCAGCCTTTGTTTGTAGGCAATCTTGCCATCCTGCTAAACGTAAAAAGGGTGGTAAAGGGGCACCTCCTTCTAAGGCCACTCAGACTGCAGGGATTCTAAAGCCTTCCTTTCCTGACAAACCAGGTACTGTCTGACATTCTGCTTGTTCCCAGCCATATTCCTCTTTCTCTTCACCTTTCTCTTTCTCTTCTGTTTGGCTTTGAATCACCCAGCATTCTTGGCTTCTGTCAGTCATTCATCAGGGGTACTTCATTGTGTGGATTTCCCATCCTCCTTTTTTGGGCATTCCTCAGCCTCCTTGAGAACATCTTTCTATTTTTCCAGAGGATCTTCAAGATATCTTGTCTCAGAGTACTATTCAAGAGGTGCCTGTGTCCCAAAGGGGGGAGGGGTTTTAGTCAAGAATGTTTCTAGTGCACAGAAAAGAAGGTACTTGGAGACAAATTTTAGACCCGTGTCACCTAAACACTTTTCTGAAGGTGCCATCCTTTCAGATGTTGTCCCTTCAGACCCTTTTTCCTCTCTTGCTCCCTCACGCCTTTCTGGTGTCTCTGGATCTCAAGGATGCTTATCTCCATATTCTGATCTATCCTCTTTTCAGGATTATTTTCTATTTCTTCCTGGAATTTTCAGTTCTGTGCTTTGCCCTTTGGCCTTTCTACTGCCCCAAAGGTGTTCACCAAATGCCTTGCTCCTGTGATTGCTTTTTGCAGGCTTCAATGGATCCAAATATTTCCTTACTTGGATCACCAGCTGATTCAGGTATCCTCTCCAGAGGTCCTTTTTCAAAATCTTTGTTTTACCATTTCTCTTCTTCAGAGCCTGGGGTTCACAATAAACTTCAAAAAGCCTTCCCTGTCTCCTTCCCAAGATCTTGTCTTTCTGGATTGTAGGATTCAGACGGTGCCAATGCTGGCATCCCTGCATCCTCCAAAGGCCTTAACTCTTGTTTCTTACTTTCAAACTCTTCTTCCTCTGGCCTCCATTACAGACAGGGATTTTCTCAGAGCTCTGGGGCTCATGGCTTCCACCATTCCGATGCTCCCTCTGGCCAAACTCCACATGAGGAAGTTCCAGTGGTTTCTGAAGTTGGCATGGCTTCAACATGCACATGCTCTAAACTTTACAGATCCTCTTCTCCCTTGTCTCAAGAAGGAACTTCTGTGGTGGATTCAGCAGTTGTCTCTGAATCCAGAGCTTCCTTTTTATCCTCCACTTCCCTCTCAGGATCTGTACACAGGCACTTTAGATGTGGTATGGGGATCAACGTTTGGCTCCCTAAAGGTTCAGGGAGTGCGGTTGCCTTGCCAGCAGAAGGAGCACATCAGAATCAAAGTGATGAGAGCTCTTATGCTGGCTTCTCAGGCCTTACATTCTCTTTTTTCTCTGGGGCATCTCGAGGTATTCACAGACAATAAATACCACAGTTATGTGGTATATCAACAAACATGAGAGAACAAGATATTATCTTCTTTGCTAGCTGGCACTTCTGGTAGGGGATCTGGCTATCCAATATCATGTGACTCTTCAGGCAGTTTACATTCCTTCAGATCAGAATGTCGTGGCAGACAATCTGAGCAGGTCCTTCACTCAATCTCAACAATGGATGCTTCACAGGTATGTGTTTCTTGGCATTGTCCACCAGTGGGGTACTCCTCAAGTAGATCCCTTTGCCTCTCCTCTGAACAGACAACTTCCTCTGTTTTGTGCCAGAGTCCCAGGTCCTCTGGTATGGAAGGTGTGTGAATGCCCTCATTTTCTTGTAAGGTTATGTTTCTTTATGCATTCCCTCCCCTTCTCTCATTCCGAGAGTCCTGTTCAAGATTCAACAGGATGCTCCCAAAATCTTGTTGGTGACTCCCTTTTGGCCATGGCAACACTGGTTCCCTCTACTTCTGCATCTAGCCAAGGGCAGTCATCATAAGTTAATTCACAGGGTGAATCTACTCACACAAAACAAGGGATCTCTCATCCAGCCCCACCTATCCATGCTTCAACTGACACTGTGGGTGATAGGGTTTTGATTCCTCACAGATATCTTTTTTTCTGAGGACGTGCTGCAGGTCCTGCAGGAGGCCAGGAAATCTACTACTAGGAATCCAACTTATCTAAATGGAGGAGGTTTTCTATTTGGTGTGTTTCTCATGGCCTGGACCCAATTACTGAGAATGTTCCTTTGGTTCTCTTTTATTTGTGTGAGTTGCTCAATGCTGGTTTGGCAAGTTCTTCTATTAAAGCTCACTTATCAGCTCTTTCTTCTTGTCTGCCTTTAACTCCCACATTAGCTTCTAGATTTTAGGCTAAGCGATTTCTTAAAGGCGTCCTTAACATTAGTTCTCTCAGGAAGCCTGGTCCTCCTCCTTGGGATCTTAACTCATTCACTCCAATGGAGCTCAGGAAGTTTGCTCAGTAACTTCCAATGCGTGGAGCCTAAGCCTTTTGAAAGAATCAAATTATGTCCTCACATTTCAAACAAATATTCATACCTTTTGAACCATAGGGGTTATTAAAGAAGTATAAATGGCAAACCCTTCAGCACAAACTATATTTATAGTGGTAGTATTCCTTAGGTTCTAGGTCTTAAACTGAATTTTATAATTCACAGTAAACACAGTAGCTATAACATTTATAATATTTTGTAAACAACTTAAAATATCTCAGCAACCACTCAAGATACCCATATGCTCTCAGCAGTGTTTTATTCATTAGCTGAGAACTTTCATATGGGACTAAGGAGTTCTGTCTATGTTACTTGGTTGTTGAGATATTTAGAAAACTGTGAAAATTATATCTACGTAAATTAACATCATAAAAACAACAGTTAATATCTCTTTATCTTTACAGACAGAGATTGAATATTAATGCAGTTGAGTTTGCCATTGTGTAAGCTTTAAGATGAAATCTTTTAAAACTTTGTACATAGCAAGGTTTTGGAATTATTGATGCAAATATGAACAAGCAATAGTTGATGCCTAGAGGCGTCAGTAGGAGTTAACTGCAGATTCACCTGGAGTCATCACTCGGATGCAATGAGTTAATTTCATTCTGGAGAAATTGACTCAGGCTCCTTTTAGCCTGCTGTTTCAGCTTCCTTGCAACATTGTTCTTGGAAGACAGTTTTTTTGTTAACTCTTACTTCTGCCAGATGGGTGTCTGAGTTGCAAGTCCTTATGGCTTGTCCACCTTTTTTGATATTTTATGAGGACAGTGTTTCCTTGTATGCTAATCCTTCTTTTATCCCCAAGGTGGTTAATGAGTTGTCACTTAATCAGTCTATTAATTTGCCTACTTTTTTCCCCTCTCTCCAAACTGACAGTGAGAGGGTGTTGCATACCATAGATGTGCATAGACAGCTCAGATTTTTGGATAAGACTAAAGCTGTCAGAAAGTCTGATCAGATGGTTGTTTCCTTTCATCCTAGGTCTTTAGGATTGGCTGTTTGCAAGCAAACTATTTCTACTTATATTTCAAAGGTTATTTTTTTTTTTACACTTTTCATGGTGAGAGCCTTCCTTCTTCCATAAAGGCTCATTCTACTAGAGCTGTGGCTTCTTCTGGTGATTTTTTTCAAGAGCTTAGATGCTAACTCTTTTCTTGAAGCAGCTACCTGGACTTCTGTGCATACCTTTACCAAGCACTATAGGTTGGATGGTATCTCCCAAGTTTGAGATGGTTTTGCTAATGCCATTCTTCATGGCTTCTTAGAGGGCTCTGCTACCACTTCCTCCTTCCAAGTTTCTTCGGGCTCATATTACGTTATCGAAAGATAACGTAATTGAATGGCTGAAACATCAAAACGGCTGCATTTCAAAACTTTTATTGTGGGGGGCACAGCCCCCCACACCCCATGCTAAATAAATATTCCAACTCCAAGATCACACTACAGTGAAGAAAGGGCAAATATCCCAATCTTCACTGTACTGCGATCCCACAATGCAAACTTCGAAATGCGTCTGTTTCGATGTATTGGCCATTCTATTACGTTATCTTACGATAACGTAATAGTAACCCACTTCTTCTTAGGCTTTGGCACTCTCCTATACTTGATGAATACTGCAGCAGTGAATGTAAGGAGATAGTACTGTTGTGCAAAATCTTAGTATAGCACTAGATGTCCTTGCCTTCATCGCTGCAGTATTCACTCCATCCCTCCATCCCCTAGTCTCTTTTCCTTCCTGGATGTGCAGGTTGTCTTTGGTTTTCCTTGGACTGCTGTTTCATTGGGGCACTCAATTCTGAGGATGGTGCCTGAACATCAGCTTTATGCCATACACTATGTGAGGAGTGTGTAGCTGATGCTCAATGTACCTTAAAGCAACGGTAGGCTTTGGTAGACTGGCCAGACAATGGGCTTTATGACAGGGAATCCCATGTAGTAATGAATACTGCAGCAGTGAAGGCAAGGACATCTACTCTTATGGTAAGATTTTACACAAGTGTACTTTCTGACAGAAGATGTCACATCTTGGGGCAAAGGTCATTTACCAGAAAAAAAGAACAATGATTACTGAAAAGAATCTTCAACTATATATATATATATATATATATATATATATATATATATCTATATAGATAGATATAGATATATAGATATATATGTATATATACACACACACACACACATATATATATATATATATATATATATATATATATATATATATAAAATATAAAATAATGATACATAACAAATTGATATAATTTTCAAAATCTGTAAATATTTATTTTACTAACGTACACTGTCTGGGATGATTCCAAACATCGTCCTTTTCAACAACTTTTTTATCATCATTACAATAACTTCTTTTTGCTCTATTTTTCATTTGTTTTTTTTTTTTTTCTTACTGTTGAAATTTATTAGACAATTTATATTTGTTTATGGTAAATAAAATGCTGAGTTTATAGTTTTGTATGGATTTAGTTCACTGATATATATCCCATTTGCTCTTGCTTGTATGTATACTGCTTTATGATTGCTGTAGCAATTTGTCCCGGATCATAACTGAAAATGGCCTACTGTTTAGGACCAGTTTATTTACTTGCTTAACAAACGAAAAAATAAAATAAAATAAAAAATATATCGCTTAAGTCTGACAGAATAATTTGATATTACTCTGTGAACTTGAGTCTTTACTGATACAGGCATTTGGCCTCAGGGAGACATGAACTAAAAGTTTATAAGTGGTATTCTTTCTCCACTAAAAGATAAGCTTTGCAAAAAAAAAACACAACTGATCAGTGTTTTTATAACTGAAAATGGCCTACTGTTTAGGACCAGTTTATTTACTTGGTTAGCAAAGGAAAATAAAATAAAAAAATATATCCCTTCTAGGAATTAGTTATGACCATGCCACACCTTCTGTACTACATTCCAATTTAACGAAATTATGGTCAACTATAACCTAATATATGTCCAGATGGCAACGGATGAAACTCCCTTCTTCTTTTGGCTTTTCCTGGTCAGGGGTCGCCACAGCGGAGCATCTGTCCACTCATGATTGGCAGTGGAGTTTTACAGTGTCGAGTTGTCAGCCCAACCTTCCACAGAAGGCACACACATGCATAGACTCACACCTAGGGTCAATTTAGAGTGTCCAATTCACCTACTGCATGTCTGTGGGATGTGGGAGGAAACCGGAGCACCCAGAGGAAACCCACGCGAACACAGGGAGGACATGCAGACTCCGCACAGAAGGCACCCCAGCCGAGAATCAAACAGGAGAACCTCTTGCTGTGAGGCGGCAACGCTAACCACTGCACCACCGTGGCCTGCTTTCTAAAACATCCATTTACAAGATGAATATCCTGCCAAAGATTCTTTACTTCTTCCATGCATCTCTGTCATCCATTCCCAATATTTTTTTTTCAAAAAGTCACAAAGCATTTGTGAAATTTATATGGTATTCAAAAGCAGTCAAGGAATCTTACCTAAGACGTACACATCCAAAGATAAGGGGGGTCTTGGCATGCCAGACCTACAAATATATTACAGAATTCTACATGCTGATAGACTAATTAAATTTGCTAATCACAAAACAAACGCCCATTTGTGATCTCCACTCTGGGTTAATATGTAGTTTAATATTGTCTTAGACAACAACCTTAACCCCAAAGCTCTTCCCTTTACAGACCCATTATTTCTTAAGAAATCAATATCGCACCATATCCTAAAGGAAAAAATAATATATTTTCAGGAACTAATCAAATCTGTTAATTTGGAAAAAGCGCTCCTCCTATTACAGCCTATTCATCTAAACCCTAATCTCATGTTGAATAGAAATATGATTAATTTAGCCAATTACCCTCATAACAAAGATTTACTGTATGGGATATCCATAAGTTTAGGGATTTATCATCCACAAAACTACATGATACCCTAATTTTGTTCAAAAAATATATCATAATTCTGCATCAAATAAGGGAATTTATTGCCTCTCTGCCTTATGCCCACATTATAAATGATGTAGACCTTAATCAGGTCTTTAAACTATTGGAAACATTATCAACTAACAAGAACATGCTATCCCTAACATACAAGTTTATCATTGCAACCCTACACCAAGATAATGTGTTATTAGCAGACTACTGGGACCAGCAAGGATCAAACTTATCAGAAGAGCAGAAATTATCTGCTATTAAATCTACTCTCTCTTTCTCCCCTTTTAAAAAACTTATCTACACCCAATTTATGATCACTAATAATCTTTACTTCATGCCTGCCCGTTTAAACAAATTTAACCTGAATATTTCAACTGCATGTCCCTGCTGTTTCTACCCTCAAGTGGACATTATACATATTCTATGGTTCTGTAGGTACTCCCACTCCATTTGGTGCTCCCTCAAGGTGAAACTAGACAAAATGGGATACCATAAATCAACTCTCTCATGGGAGATGGCACTTTTACATATCCCAAATAATAATTCATCGAAATTTAAATTTCACATTCTAATAACTTTATGTTCATTAGTCAAATTATACATTAGCAAACACCGGGTAGATCATACTAAGATGTCATGGAGTGGCTTCAAGAACATGGTGGTCACATATATAACTTCACAAAAACTTTTAATAATAAGCCCCAATAAGCGCATCTATTTTCAGAAGTTCTGGTATACCCTATTTGAAGTTTTGTCAGATAATCAAATTCCTTTTTCTGTACTGATGGTGGGTACCTCTAAGTATCATTCCTATTTATGTTATAGGACATTTTCCCTCCCCTCTTATTTTGCCTCTTGGTGTGTGGCTCAGAGCAATGCATTAATGCTTATCTTTTCTGATCTAACAATATGTGACTGTAATCACAGTCAGTATTGTCTAGCTTTTGTGAATTTTCTATTTGCAATGTTTATCTTTTTTAAATATAATTCAATTATTTTGTCTAGGGGTTTGCCCAAAGCAGCACTTTGTACATATTGTAGATAAGATTTGTTTTTTTTTTTTGTATGTTATCTTCTTTATGAACACTCATGTTAATCTGCATCTTCTTGTGTTATGTTCTGTTTTTATTTGTGTATATGAAATGAAAAATTAATAAAATTCAATTTGAAAATATATATATATCCCTTAAATCTGCCAGAATAATTTCTACACTAAATGATAAGCTCTGCAAAAAACACAACTGATCAGTGTTTTTATGATGTGCATACTGTTTAATAGAGGTCATTCATATTTTATGAGTACTAGTAAAGACTGTAGACTTCACCTGTTAATAAAACATGTCTATGATCATTGCTTTTCTTTTGCAGTTATATCTGTAATCCATTTTCGTTAGGCTGGAAAAGCTTTATAGTAGAATCTCAGCAGCCAGAATGATACACAGTGAGTCACACTTAGGGTTTACTATTTTAATTACAATATCAATTTGTATGTATATTTGTATGCAGACTGTCACTGCATTTTCTGAGTTGACAAAATGGGAGACCACAGAAGCACAATGTGCCTCAGGGAATAGCTGTGCATTAATAAAAGATGGCATATGCTACTGTTCTCTTGACATGTGGAAATGCCACCTTGCATTGATGAGAAGCCATTGACCTCCCCTCAGACCTAACAGTGCAGACTTGTAGGCCTTACAAAAATTTACATCCTCCTGCAAAGCTAATAGCTGTGTTCTAAAGCAGTTAGAATATCTGCACAACATATTTAGCAGACCAAGAATCTGGACTCATTTGCATACTAATGAAGTCAGTGTGCTACATACAGCTGCTAGACTGTTGCTGTGAAGTTCGGAAAACATTTGCTTGATAGGTTGGTAATGCAGATATGTTTCTGAATGCATATCAGAAACAACTGGAGCATATTTTTGCATCTTCATTGTATGAAAAAGACATGTTAAAGTTAAGAATACATCTTAAACAGAAAATGTAGATTCTACCTTCTCTAAAGTGCACATGAGATATGATTCAGGAGTTTAAATATAAGCTGAACTTCAATTTGTCTCACAAACATGCAAAGCTAATTAAGAAACAACTCCTGATCTTTGATTAACAGTAAACTTGCAGAGTCACATATCTACAAACCACTGATTTATGCATGAACTCAGACTTTGAGACATTTTCAGCATTCAAAACCATATAAAATAGGAAAATATTTTTTATTATGTATAGCTACTTATACATTTTCTGTAAAGGTAGTATATAAATGTGTGTGTGTGTGTGTATATATATATATATATATATATATATATATATATATATATATATATAAATATTTTATATATTATTTGTGTGTGTTTTTGTGCAGGTGTTTATATACATACATGCATGCATACACACACACACACACACACACACACACACACACACACACACACACACACACATTGATATATATATATATATATATATACATACATACATACATACATACACATGTCTAGACAAACCAAAGGGTAAAATGGTCATACAGCAAACCATTCAGTAAAAACTGCAAGAAAAACCCGGCCACGCTAGAGTTTTCAGTGTGTGTGATGCCTTAAACCTCCTGTAATGAAGGCCCATGGAATATGTGCTAACAACCCCTTAAGGCCATTAAGTGTTTCAGCTACATGGCTTCTGAATTCCCATGACTTTTTTACTTTTGAAGCCTTTATGGTTACATTTAGGCAAATGAAGCCAAACCCCACTAGCTGGGTAGAAGCATGTTTTGGTCTTTTTATCGACCTCTGTGTTTCTGTGTGTGTGTGTGTGTGTGTGTGTGTGTGTGTGTGTCTATGTGACTGTGTGTCTGTTTCTTTGTGTCTATGTGTCTGCATCTGTGTCTGTGTATGTTTCTGTGTTTACATCCATTAAACATGATCATGTTATGCAGGCTTTTACAAACCATGCTACCTCCAGTCTCCCTTACTTGATTGCTCTGCCTGTCCTTTATGCAAGCCTGTAATGATCTGATATCATTTCATTTCGTAGGTCTAAGTTTTACCAGATTATAGTATTGGAATACCCATGTGTACCTTATGTTTAGGTCTTACCAGGTTATATTAGTGGAATAGCCATGTGTACCTTATGTTTAGGTCTTACCAGGTTATATTAGTGGAATAGCCATGTGTACCTTATGTTTAGGTCTTACCAGGTTATATTAGTGGAATACCCATGTGTACCTTATGTTTAGGTCTTACCAGGTTATATTAGTGGAATAGCCATGTGTACCTTATGTTTAGGTCTTACCAGGTTATATTAGTGGAATAGCCATGTGTACCTTATGTTTAGGTCTTACCAGGTTATATTAGTGGAATAGCCATGTGTACCTTATGTTTAGGTCTTACCAGGTTATATTAGTGGAATACCCATGTGTACCTTATGTTTAGGTCTTACCAGGTTATATTAGTGGAATAGCCATGTGTACCTTATGTTTAGGTCTTACCAGGTTATATTAGTGGAATAGCCATGTGTACCTTATGTTTAGGTCTTACCAGGTTATATTAGTGGAATAGCCATGTGTACCTTATGTTTAGGTCTTACCAGGTTATATTAGTGGAATACCCATGTGTACCTTATGTTTAGGTCTTACCAGGTTATATTAGTGGAATAGCCATGTGTACCTTATGTTTAGGTCTTACCAGGTTATATTAGTGGAATAGCCATGTGTACCTTATGTTTAGGTCTTACCAGGTTATATTAGTGGAATACCCATGTGTACCTTATGTTTAGGTCTTACCAGGTTATATTAGTGGAATACCCATGTGTACCTTATGTTTAGGTCTTACCAGGTTATATTAGTGGAATAGCCATGTGTACCTTATGTTTAGGTCTTACCAGGTTATATTAGTGGAATAGCCATGTGTACCTTATGTTTAGGTCTTACCAGGTTATATTAGTGGAATAGCCATGTGTACCTTATGTTTAGGTCTTACCAGGTTATATTAGTGGAATAGCCATGTGTACCTTATGTTTAGGTCTTACCAGGTTATATTAGTGGAATAGCCATGTGTACCTTATGTTTAGGTCTTACCAGGTTATATTAGTGGAATAGCCATGTGTACCTTATGTTTAGGTCTTACCAGGTTATATTAGTGGAATAGCCATGTGTACCTTATGTTTAGGTCTTACCAGGTTATATTAGTGGAATAGCCATGTGTACCTTATGTTTAGGTCTTACCAGGTTATATTAGTGGAATACCCATGTGTACCTTATGTTTAGGTCTTACCAGGTTATATTAGTGGAATAGCCATGTGTACCTTATGTTTAGGTCTTACCAGGTTATATTAGTGGAATACCCATGTGTACCTTATGTTTAGGTCTTACCAGGTTATATTAGTGGAATACCCATGTGTACCTTATGTTTAGGTCTTACCAGGTTATATTAGTGGAATAGCCATGTGTACCTTATGTTTAGGTCTTACCAGGTTATATTAGTGGAATAGCCATGTGTACCTTATGTTTAGGTCTTACCAGGTTATATTAGTGGAATACCCATGTGTACCTTATGTTTAGGTCTTACCAGGTTATATTAGTGGAATAGCCATGTGTACCTTATGTTTAGGTCTTACCAGGTTATATTAGTGGAATAGCCATGTGTACCTTATGTTTAGGTCTTACCAGGTTATATTAGTGGAATACCCATGTGTACCTTATGTTTAGGTCTTACCAGGTTATATTAGTGGAATACCCATGTGTACCTTATGTTTAGGTCTTACCAGGTTATATTAGTGGAATAGCCCATGTGTACCTTATGTTTAGGTCTTACCAGGTTATATTAGTGGAATACCCATGTGTACCTTATGTTTAGGTCTTACCAGGTTATATTAGTGGAATACCCATGTGTACCTTATGTTTAGGTCTTACCAGGTTATATTAGTGGAATAGCCATGTGTACCTTATGTTTAGGTCTTACCAGGTTATATTAGTGGAATACCCATGTGTACCTTATGTTTAGGTCTTACCAGGTTATATTAGTGGAATAGCCATGTGTACCTTATGTTTAGGTCTTACCAGGTTATATTAGTGGAATAGCCATGTGTACCTTATGTTTAGGTCTTACCAGGTTATATTAGTGGAATAGCCATGTGTACCTTATGTTTAGGTCTTACCAGGTTATATTAGTGGAATAGCCATGTGTACCTTATGTTTAGGTCTTACCAGGTTATATTAGTGGAATAGCCATGTGTACCTTATGTTTAGGTCTTACCAGGTTATATTAGTGGAATAGCCATGTGTACCTTATGTTTAGGTCTTACCAGGTTATATTAGTGGAATACCCATGTGTACCTTATGTTTAGGTCTTACCAGGTTATATTAGTGGAATAGCCATGTGTACCTTATGTTTAGGTCTTACCAGGTTATATTAGTGGAATAGCCATGTGTACCTTATGTTTAGGTCTTACCAGGTTATATTAGTGGAATACCCATGTGTACCTTATGTTTAGGTCTTACCAGGTTATATTAGTGGAATACCCATGTGTACCTTATGTTTAGGTCTTACCAGGTTATATTAGTGGAATAGCCATGTGTACCTTATGTTTAGGTCTTACCAGGTTATATTAGTGGAATAGCCATGTGTACCTTATGTTTAGGTCTTACCAGGTTATATTAGTGGAATAGCCATGTGTACCTTATGTTTAGGTCTTACCAGGTTATATTAGTGGAATACCCATGTGTACCTTATGTTTAGGTCTTACCAGGTTATATTAGTGGAATAGCCATGTGTACCTTATGTTTAGGTCTTACCAGGTTATATTAGTGGAATACCCATGTGTACCTTATGTTTAGGTCTTACCAGGTTATATTAGTGGAATAGCCATGTGTACCTTATGTTTAGGTCTTACCAGGTTATATTAGTGGAATACCCATGTGTACCTTATGTTTAGGTCTTACCAGGTTATATTAGTGGAATAGCCATGTGTACCTTATGTTTAGGTCTTACCAGGTTATATTAGTGGAATAGCCCATGTGTACCTTATGTTTAGGTCTTACCAGGTTATATTAGTGGAATACCCATGTGTACCTTATGTTTAGGTCTTACCAGGTTATATTAGTGGAATAGCCATGTGTACCTTATGTTTAGGTCTTACCAGGTTATATTAGTGGAATAGCCATGTGTACCTTATGTTTAGGTCTTACCAGGTTATATTAGTGGAATAGCCATGTGTACCTTATGTTTAGGTCTTACCAGGTTATATTAGTGGAATAGCCATGTGTACCTTATGTTTAGGTCTTACCAGGTTATATTAGTGGAATACCCATGTGTACCTTATGTTTAGGTCTTACCAGGTTATATTAGTGGAATAGCCATGTGTACCTTATGTTTAGGTCTTACCAGGTTATATTAGTGGAATAGCCATGTGTACCTTATGTTTAGGTCTTACCAGGTTATATTAGTGGAATACCCATGTGTACCTTATGTTTAGGTCTTACCAGGTTATATTAGTGGAATAGCCATGTGTACCTTATGTTTAGGTCTTACCAGGTTATATTAGTGGAATAGCCATGTGTACCTTATGTTTAGGTCTTACCAGGTTATATTAGTGGAATAGCCATGTGTACCTTATGTTTAGGTCTTACCAGGTTATATTAGTGGAATACCCATGTGTACCTTATGTTTAGGTCTTACCAGGTTATATTAGTGGAATAGCCATGTGTACCTTATGTTTAGGTCTTACCAGGTTATATTAGTGGAATAGCCATGTGTACCTTATGTTTAGGTCTTACCAGGTTATATTAGTGGAATACCCATGTGTACCTTATGTTTAGGTCTTACCAGGTTATATTAGTGGAATAGCCATGTGTACCTTATGTTTAGGTCTTACCAGGTTATATTAGTGGAATAGCCATGTGTACCTTATGTTTAGGTCTTACCAGGTTATATTAGTGGAATACCCATGTGTACCTTATGTTTAGGTCTTACCAGGTTATATTAGTGGAATAGCCATGTGTACCTTATGTTTAGGTCTTACCAGGTTATATTAGTGGAATAGCCATGTGTACCTTATGTTTAGGTCTTACCAGGTTATATTAGTGGAATAGCCATGTGTACCTTATGTTTAGGTCTTACCAGGTTATATTAGTGGAATACCCATGTGTACCTTATGTTTAGGTCTTACCAGGTTATATTAGTGGAATAGCCATGTGTACCTTATGTTTAGGTCTTACCAGGTTATATTAGTGGAATACCCATGTGTACCTTATGTTTAGGTCTTACCAGGTTATATTAGTGGAATAGCCATGTGTACCTTATGTTTAGGTCTTACCAGGTTATATTAGTGGAATAGCCATGTGTACCTTATGTTTAGGTCTTACCAGGTTATATTAGTGGAATAGCCATGTGTACCTTATGTTTAGGTCTTACCAGGTTATATTAGTGGAATACCCATGTGTACCTTATGTTTAGGTCTTACCAGGTTATATTAGTGGAATAGCCATGTGTACCTTATGTTTAGGTCTTACCAGGTTATATTAGTGGAATAGCCATGTGTACCTTATGTTTAGGTCTTACCAGGTTATATTAGTGGAATACCCATGTGTACCTTATGTTTAGGTCTTACCAGGTTATATTAGTGGAATACCCATGTGTACCTTATGTTTAGGTCTTACCAGGTTATATTAGTGGAATAGCCATGTGTACCTTATGTTTAGGTCTTACCAGGTTATATTAGTGGAATACCCATGTGTACCTTATGTTTAGGTCTTACCAGGTTATATTAGTGGAATACCCATGTGTACCTTATGTTTAGGTCTTACCAGGTTATATTAGTGGAATACCCATGTGTACCTTATGTTTAGGTCTTACCAGGTTATATTAGTGGAATACCCATGTGTACCTTATGTTTAGGTCTTACCAGGTTATATTAGTGGAATAGCCATGTGTACCTTATGTTTAGGTCTTACCAGGTTATATTAGTGGAATACCCATGTGTACCTTATGTTTAGGTCTTACCAGGTTATATTAGTGGAATAGCCATGTGTACCTTATGTTTAGGTCTTACCAGGTTATATTAGTGGAATAGCCATGTGTACCTTATGTTTAGGTCTTACCAGGTTATATTAGTGGAATAGCCATGTGTACCTTATGTTTAGGTCTTACCAGGTTATATTAGTGGAATAGCCATGTGTACCTTATGTTTAGGTCTTACCAGGTTATATTAGTGGAATAGCCATGTGTACCTTATGTTTAGGTCTTACCAGGTTATATTAGTGGAATACCCATGTGTACCTTATGTTTAGGTCTTACCAGGTTATATTAGTGGAATAGCCATGTGTACCTTATGTTTAGGTCTTACCAGGTTATATTAGTGGAATAGCCATGTGTACCTTATGTTTAGGTCTTACCAGGTTATATTAGTGGAATACCCATGTGTACCTTATGTTTAGGTCTTACCAGGTTATATTAGTGGAATACCCATGTGTACCTTATGTTTAGGTCTTACCAGGTTATATTAGTGGAATAGCCATGTGTACCTTATGTTTAGGTCTTACCAGGTTATATTAGTGGAATAGCCATGTGTACCTTATGTTTAGGTCTTACCAGGTTATATTAGTGGAATACCCATGTGTACCTTATGTTTAGGTCTTACCAGGTTATATTAGTGGAATACCCATGTGTACCTTATGTTTAGGTCTTACCAGGTTATATTAGTGGAATAGCCATGTGTACCTTATGTTTAGGTCTTACCAGGTTATATTAGTGGAATAGCCATGTGTACCTTATGTTTAGGTCTTACCAGGTTATATTAGTGGAATACCCATGTGTACCTTATGTTTAGGTCTTACCAGGTTATATTAGTGGAATACCCATGTGTACCTTATGTTTAGGTCTTACCAGGTTATATTAGTGGAATAGCCATGTGTACCTTATGTTTAGGTCTTACCAGGTTATATTAGTGGAATAGCCATGTGTACCTTATGTTTAGGTCTTACCAGGTTATATTAGTGGAATACCCATGTGTACCTTATGTTTAGGTCTTACCAGGTTATATTAGTGGAATACCCATGTGTACCTTATGTTTAGGTCTTACCAGGTTATATTAGTGGAATAGCCATGTGTACCTTATGTTTAGGTCTTACCAGGTTATATTAGTGGAATAGCCATGTGTACCTTATGTTTAGGTCTTACCAGGTTATATTAGTGGAATACCCATGTGTACCTTATGTTTAGGTCTTACCAGGTTATATTAGTGGAATACCCATGTGTACCTTATGTTTAGGTCTTACCAGGTTATATTAGTGGAATACCCATGTGTACCTTATGTTTAGGTCTTACCAGGTTATATTAGTGGAATAGCCATGTGTACCTTATGTTTAGGTCTTACCAGGTTATATTAGTGGAATACCCATGTGTACCTTATGTTTAGGTCTTACCAGGTTATATTAGTGGAATAGCCATGTGTACCTTATGTTTAGGTCTTACCAGGTTATATTAGTGGAATAGCCATGTGTACCTTATGTTTAGGTCTTACCAGGTTATATTAGTGGAATACCCATGTGTACCTTATGTTTAGGTCTTACCAGGTTATATTAGTGGAATAGCCATGTGTACCTTATGTTTAGGTCTTACCAGGTTATATTAGTGGAATACCCATGTGTACCTTATGTTTAGGTCTTACCAGGTTATATTAGTGGAATACCCATGTGTACCTTATGTTTAGGTCTTACCAGGTTATATTAGTGGAATACCCATGTGTACCTTATGTTTAGGTCTTACCAGGTTATATTAGTGGAATACCCATGTGTACCTTATGTTTAGGTCTTACCAGGTTATATTAGTGGAATACCCATGTGTACCTTATGTTTAGGTCTTACCAGGTTATATTAGTGGAATAGCCATGTGTACCTTATGTTTAGGTCTTACCAGGTTATATTAGTGGAATACCCATGTGTACCTTATGTTTAGGTCTTACCAGGTTATATTAGTGGAATACCCATGTGTACCTTATGTTTAGGTCTTACCAGGTTATATTAGTGGAATAGCCATGTGTACCTTATGTTTAGGTCTTACCAGGTTATATTAGTGGAATAGCCATGTGTACCTTATGTTTAGGTCTTACCAGGTTATATTAGTGGAATACCCATGTGTACCTTATGTTTAGGTCTTACCAGGTTATATTAGTGGAATAGCCATGTGTACCTTATGTTTAGGTCTTACCAGGTTATATTAGTGGAATAGCCATGTGTACCTTATGTTTAGGTCTTACCAGGTTATATTAGTGGAATACCCATGTGTACCTTATGTTTAGGTCTTACCAGGTTATATTAGTGGAATACCCATGTGTACCTTATGTTTAGGTCTTACCAGGTTATATTAGTGGAATACCCATGTGTACCTTATGTTTAGGTCTTACCAGGTTATATTAGTGGAATAGCCATGTGTACCTTATGTTTAGTTCTTACCAGGTTATATTAGTGGAATACCCATGTGTACCTTATGTTTAGGTCTTACCAGGTTATATTAGTGGAATACCCATGTGTACCTTATGTTTAGGTCTTACCAGGTTATATTAGTGGAATAGCCATGTGTACCTTATGTTTAGGTCTTACCAGGTTATATTAGTGGAATACCCATGTGTACCTTATGTTTAGGTCTTACCAGGTTATATTAGTGGAATAGCCATGTGTACCTTATGTTTAGGTCTTACCAGGTTATATTAGTGGAATACCCATGTGTACCTTATGTTTAGGTCTTACCAGGTTATATTAGTGGAATACCCATGTGTACCTTATGTTTAGGTCTTACCAGGTTATATTAGTGGAATAGCCATGTGTACCTTATGTTTAGGTCTTACCAGGTTATATTAGTGGAATAGCCATGTGTACCTTATGTTTAGGTCTTACCAGGTTATATTAGTGGAATAGCCATGTGTACCTTATGTTTAGGTCTTACCAGGTTATATTAGTGGAATACCCATGTGTACCTTATGTTTAGGTCTTACCAGGTTATATTAGTGGAATAGCCATGTGTACCTTATGTTTAGGTCTTACCAGGTTATATTAGTGGAATAGCCATGTGTACCTTATGTTTAGGTCTTACCAGGTTATATTAGTGGAATACCCATGTGTACCTTATGTTTAGGTCTTACCAGGTTATATTAGTGGAATACCCATGTGTACCTTATGTTTAGGTCTTACCAGGTTATATTAGTGGAATACCCATGTGTACCTTATGTTTAGGTCTTACCAGGTTATATTAGTGGAATACCCATGTGTACCTTATGTTTAGGTCTTACCAGGTTATATTAGTGGAATAGCCATGTGTACCTTATGTTTAGGTCTTACCAGGTTATATTAGTGGAATACCCATGTGTACCTTATGTTTAGGTCTTACCAGGTTATATTAGTGGAATAGCCATGTGTACCTTATGTTTAGGTCTTACCAGGTTATATTAGTGGAATAGCCATGTGTACCTTATGTTTAGGTCTTACCAGGTTATATTAGTGGAATAGCCATGTGTACCTTATGTTTAGGTCTTACCAGGTTATATTAGTGGAATACCCATGTGTACCTTATGTTTAGGTCTTACCAGGTTATATTAGTGGAATAGCCATGTGTACCTTATGTTTAGGTCTTACCAGGTTATATTAGTGGAATAGCCATGTGTACCTTATGTTTAGGTCTTACCAGGTTATATTAGTGGAATAGCCATGTGTACCTTATGTTTAGGTCTTACCAGGTTATATTAGTGGAATACCCATGTGTACCTTATGTTTAGGTCTTACCAGGTTATATTAGTGGAATAGCCATGTGTACCTTATGTTTAGGTCTTACCAGGTTATATTAGTGGAATACCCATGTGTACCTTATGTTTAGGTCTTACCAGGTTATATTAGTGGAATAGCCATGTGTACCTTATGTTTAGGTCTTACCAGGTTATATTAGTGGAATAGCCATGTGTACCTTATGTTTAGGTCTTACCAGGTTATATTAGTGGAATACCCATGTGTACCTTATGTTTAGGTCTTACCAGGTTATATTAGTGGAATACCCATGTGTACCTTATGTTTAGGTCTTACCAGGTTATATTAGTGGAATACCCATGTGTACCTTATGTTTAGGTCTTACCAGGTTATATTAGTGGAATACCCATGTGTACCTTATGTTTAGGTCTTACCAGGTTATATTAGTGGAATAGCCATGTGTACCTTATGTTTAGGTCTTACCAGGTTATATTAGTGGAATACCCATGTGTACCTTATGTTTAGGTCTTACCAGGTTATATTAGTGGAATACCCATGTGTACCTTATGTTTAGGTCTTACCAGGTTATATTAGTGGAATACCCATGTGTACCTTATGTTTAGGTCTTACCAGGTTATATTAGTGGAATACCCATGTGTACCTTATGTTTAGGTCTTACCAGGTTATATTAGTGGAATAGCCATGTGTACCTTATGTTTAGGTCTTACCAGGTTATATTAGTGGAATACCCATGTGTACCTTATGTTTAGGTCTTACCAGGTTATATTAGTGGAATACCCATGTGTACCTTATGTTTAGGTCTTACCAGGTTATATTAGTGGAATACCCATGTGTACCTTATGTTTAGGTCTTACCAGGTTATATTAGTGGAATACCCATGTGTACCTTATGTTTAGGTCTTACCAGGTTATATTAGTGGAATACCCATGTGTACCTTATGTTTAGGTCTTACCAGGTTATATTAGTGGAATACCCATGTGTACCTTATGTTTAGGTCTTACCAGGTTATATTAGTGGAATACCCATGTGTACCTTATGTTTAGGTCTTACCAGGTTATATTAGTGGAATAGCCATGTGTACCTTATGTTTAGGTCTTACCAGGTTATATTAGTGGAATAGCCATGTGTACCTTATGTTTAGGTCTTACCAGGTTATATTAGTGGAATAGCCATGTGTACCTTATGTTTAGGTCTTACCAGGTTATATTAGTGGAATACCCATGTGTACCTTATGTTTAGGTCTTACCAGGTTATATTAGTGGAATAGCCATGTGTACCTTATGTTTAGGTCTTACCAGGTTATATTAGTGGAATAGCCATGTGTACCTTATGTTTAGGTCTTACCAGGTTATATTAGTGGAATACCCATTTGTACCTTATGTTTAGGTCTTACCAGGTTATATTAGTGGAATAGCCATGTGTACCTTATGTTTAGGTCTTACCAGGTTATATTAGTGGAATACCCATGTGTACCTTATGTTTAGGTCTTACCAGGTTATATTAGTGGAATAGCCATGTGTACCTTATGTTTAGGTCTTATCAGGTTATATTAATGGAATACCTATGTGTACCTTATGTTTAGGTCTTACCAGGTTATATTAGTGGAATAGCCATGTGTACCTTATGTTTAGGTCTTACCAGGTTATATTAGTGGAATACCCATGTGTACCTTATGTTTAGGTCTTACCAGGTTATATTAGTGGAATACCCATGTGTACCTTATGTTTAGGTCTTACCAGGTTATATTAGTGGAATAGCCATGTGTACCTTATGTTTAGGTCTTACCAGGTTATATTAGTGGAATACCCATGTGTACCTTATGTTTAGGTCTTACCAGGTTATATTAGTGGAATAGCCATGTGTACCTTATGTTTAGGTCTTACCAGGTTATATTAGTGGAATACCCATGTGTACCTTATGTTTAGGTCTTACCAGGTTATATTAGTGGAATAGCCATGTGTACCTTATGTTTAGGTCTTACCAGGTTATATTAGTGGAATACCCATGTGTACCTTATGTTTAGGTCTTACCAGGTTATATTAGTGGAATAGCCATGTGTACCTTATGTTTAGGTCTTACCAGGTTATATTAGTGGAATACCCATGTGTACCTTATGTTTAGGTCTTACCAGGTTATATTAGTGGAATACCCATGTGTACCTTATGTTTAGGTCTTACCAGGTTATATTAGTGGCGTAACTGTGTGTACTTTTTGTTTGGGTCCTACCAGGTTATATTAGTGGAATGCCCATATGTAGCTTTTGTTTGGGTCTTATCTGGTTATATTAGGGTTATATTAGTGGCATACCCATATGTAGCCTTTGTTTTGACTCATGTTCAATATTGACTCTAGTAGGAAATCAGAGTCGGCGCTGAACATCAAAGTAGGTGGCATTAGCATCTGGTAAGGAAATCTGGTAATGGGAAGAAAATAGGATATTAAGCTTCTGCCTGGTGCCATGGCTACAGATTTCAAGAAGCAAATCCATAGTATCACAGAAGCAGGTAAGCAGGTACATAACGAAGGGAACTAGAAAGGAATGTCACTCTAATGATAACAAAACTAGCAGAGAAGTGGAGGAGTAGCATGTGAAATATGGATGGTCTTTAGACAAATAGCACGTGCGATAAATAAAAGGTGAGAGTTGTCAATGGCATGACTGATTCCAGAATGTTCGCTTATATAATGTCCAATATATGACTGAACCATGGGTGAAGAACTCAGGAATCTGGCTTCATTAGGTATAAGGAATACTTGGCTATCATGATGTGTTAACTTGTATGGACCTAGAAAGGCAATGATCTTTAGTAGCAAAAATATAGCTGATAATTACTAAAGAGTAGGCATTAATATGTATGGCAACATGTAAGAGTAAGATCTTTCTAACCCTTTCCATTTGTTATGTTCTACTTGAACCTGTGTATATTTTAGCAGTGTTAAAAGCTTCATATTGTAATCCCTTTATTTTATTTCTATCAGTTTCATTGTTTTAAAGTACTTTGCTACTGTTATAGACCTTTCTAACAAGAGCAACTGATTTCACTGTGGTTTTGGTATAGTGGCTAAGGTTGTTACCTCAGAGATGGAAGGTACAGGGTTTGATCCTAACCTCTGCTTATTGACTAGTCTTGCAATAGTCTGTAGTATGGTTACCTATTATATACCTATGAAACTAACATGTTGTTGCTACACATGAACATACCAGTCTCCCATCTCATGGAGAATGCAGGGGAGTTTGCTCATATGCAAAAAAGTGCTTTTTGTACATAAAAGGTTTTCAGCGATATGGATGACTATTGCTGGGAATCACATAAACTACCATTGATCAATTTTCATCAGTCCCACCAAAGCTGGCTGTAGTACAGCCATACCCCACTCATGTTAGGAAAAGTTATTTTACTACCATGATTTGGACTGTGTGACATGACTAGAACCCATATATGGTGGGTAAAACACAGCTTATCCACATACAACTCATGACATTTACATTGTGGTGCCTTCCTAAGAAACATCAGGAGAAAACATAAGCAGCTTCATTAGAGTTGTGTTAATTCTGATTTGAGCATAAAGTATCCATAAATATCTAAAGTAAATGAAAAGTAAATGAACAAGTTTTAGTATATCTTAACCTTTGTCCTCAAACAGACAGCACTGTAATGCAAGCTTTCATGATTGCCTTCTGCAATATAGCAAGACACCCTTTTCAATAACATGTTTAGACAGAAAGAATATATATATATATATATATATATATATATATATATATATATATATATATATATATATATATATATATATAAATAACATGTACATTATGCTTAACACGTACATTATGCTTGTTTAACTAAACTTGACTTTAGCAGATAACAGAACTTGGAATAAGATTTTTTTTTTTTTAATTTCAGCTGGGAGGGACTCCCACAGTTTGGGCTTGAGAACTGAGAATGCATGGTCAGAGATATGTTGCTTGGATTGTGAGATTTTTGTTTTAGGGCCTGAGTGGTTCAAGTTTCTTAGACCACATGTGGGAATATGTCATTAGTATTTAGGTTAAAGGAGGGGAGAGTGTGTGCATGCTGGAATTTTAAGAGTTGAGATTCTAGGGGCAGGTTTGCTCTTTGATTAGCTGGGAGTAAATTTATCTTTCTTAGTATTATACAATGACATTTGTTTTCCTGGGGCATGTGTAATAAATCTGTAAATTTTGTTTTCTAGTGTCTGAATATTGGTGGAGTATCTAATAGAAGCTGCTGATATAAGATGGAGGTGGAATTTGAGTTGAGGGAGCAGGATTCCTTTCCTTACCACAGATTTGTTGAAGTGAGAGATCAAATGGGGTAGTTTTTTGTGCACAGAACAGTAGGGAATTAATATTTTAAGTGTATTAACAAGATTCAAGTGGAAGATGAGTGAGAGATCTAATCAGAGGGCAAGATAATTGAAAACAGAGACTTGATCTACAGGATGGTTGTTGTGATCATAGCTTGCTAAGTTCATGGATCTAATGAGCTTTTGTTTAGTTCCAAAAAGCTTAGATTTAGTTTTGGATGCATTTTGCTTGAGGTTTTCAGTAGTAATCCACTCACCGAGGTGAGTCAAGTCAGATTGTAGATCTTGCTTTAAGGTAGTTAGGGAGTTATTAGAGCAGTACAGAACCATGTCATCTGCAATAAATAGGAGAGAGAAGTGCAGAAGTGCCTATAGTGTGTGTGTGTGTGTGTGTGTGTGTGTGTGTGTGTGTGTGTGTGTGTGTGTGAAAGTGTGTGTAAACATATATTTCTTCTATGAAGTAATTCAGTTTAATTCTTCCATGTATCAATAACTGTATCCTATGTTACTGTTTTAGTCATTATTCATTTTACTACTTTACCACTTCACTTCACAGATATTTTATAACTGTAGTGATTTTTAAATTATATATTATCAAACAGGCAACCAGGTAGAGACTCAGTACAACTGTACAAAATAAAAAAATGAAAAAAACAAAACCAAGCACTGAATCAACACAGCTACAGGGTATAAATTAATTAACAAGAGTAAGCCCTCTCACAATTAACAAATCGCTTCATCAGACTGGCAATCACAGAAACTCGCAAAATATTTAAATAATGTTCAACTAATCAGAGGCAAAATCAGAGTACTATAATCACTACATGGACATAAATTAACAATAATTAAACAATCCATAAATCTATTGCATATTTTCCTTGTCAAACAACAAAACAACCAGTGCTTTGTGTCCCTGCCAAGTAGTTGACACACACACATACTTTGAAATTTGATTGATGTACAAACACACACACACACACACACACACACACACACACACACACACACACACACACACAGACAGACATACACACACACACACACACACACACACACACACACACACACACACACACACACACACACCTGGGAAAGGCTGGCACTCTTTTATTAGCTATGCCCCCTTCTGCCCAGACTATAAGGTAGTACCAGTTGCCACCAGCCACCCTACTTATCAGCAACTATAAGGCCTTTACAAGGGGTGTCCAATCCTACTGTGTAATATTACTACTATCCAAATGGTAGTTTTGACTTGCAAAGCTATTTTAGGAGTGGCCTGTAAAGTGTCACCAAATACATATGCAAGTACTCTAAAAGCTTAAATATGTCTCACAAATGTCAGCCACAAAGATTGGTTTAAATATATTTAAAAATAAATAAAAAAAACATGGCAATACTCAGTCCACAAATACAGTTTCTTCAGAGTTTAAAATCACAGGAAATATTTTAAAACAACTTTGCAAGACAGTTTCAAATACATACAGAAAACTTCTAATCTTTACTATATTCCTATCTATATCTAAGAGAGATACTATGCCCTAAGTCATACTTACAGACAACATGCAGGCAAAAGTACTAAGTGGATGTTTCTAGGTTCAACGCAAGATACAAAATGCTTAGTCTATGTCTGAGAGTGTTCGTAAATTAATCTCAAGCATTACTGCTGGGTTAGCTGGGAGGACATCACTCTTTGTCATCTGACTTCAATTCCCAGGCTAAACAGAAACCTAACATATCTGTGTTAAAAATACATATCTCTCAGATGTGCAGCTGCTAGAAAGTCACAAAGCAATACAACATTTTACATTGTGTTTGCATTTGGGGGTGACCTATACCTACAGACCTGTGGTGTGGCTATGGGGACCCCCTGTGCAAACACATATGCTAATTTAGTTGTGTATCACTGGGAATTGAATCATGTTTTTCAACATAATTTATTTAATAAAGTTTTAGTATATAGGCGTTTTGTGGACGACATTTTAATCATATGGGATGGCTCTATAGAAGAGTTTTTGATTTTTAAAACACATTTAGAAACTACCACCACTTTTCTCAGATTCTCAGTTGAAACATCATATCTATCAGTAAACTTTCTGGATGTCAGTTTGAACATCAGGAAAGGGAGATTAGTATCCACTTTATACAAGAAAAAATGCTGGAGGAATACAATTCTGAAATATGATAGTATGCATCCGCGACATACTTTTAAAGGAATACTAAGAAGTCAATTTACTAGATTAAGTAAAATATGTACTGATATAGATGATTTAAAAAGAGAAGCGGATAATATGGTAGATATGTTTTTAGAAAGAGGTTATGGCTTTGATCTAATAATGGAAGTTAGGAATAAAACTTTATCTCAAGAAAATTCAGAATTGGATGATATAAAAAGTAATTATTTTCTCCCTGTTTTTAAAAGTGATAGATATAATTACAGGGAGAAAGTATCCTTTATTACGACTTATACAAATGATTTTCAGTATATTAGGAAAATATTATTTAATAACTGGAAAGTGTTATTGACAGATGAATCTACATTAAAAATAGTAGGTACTAGTCCCCATATAATTTACAGGAGTAACAAAAATCTGAAATCCTTATTGTGTGACAGACCAGCCTTAATAAATGATGTTTTGCAAAAGTCAACTTATTCCTTTGGAACATATCCCTGTCAACACTGTAACTATTGTAAGTTTATCACAAAATTGCAAGATTTTACACATCCAGAGTTTAATTATGTATTTAAACCAAGATTCAGGGCTACTTGGGATACCTCAGGCCTAATTTATCTGGCCACTTGTGAGTGCTGTTCTGCATTTTATATAGGCCTCACTAAAAGAAAATTGAGAAATAGAATATATAATCACCAGTACGATATTAAAAAGAAAAATGAATTAAATGCCCTAGCTAAACACACTATACTTAATCCATCACATACTTTTGTGTTTAGAGTACTACAAACTGTGGAAGCTAATGCTAGAGGTGGTGACTATATAAACTTGATTGAATTAAATGAATTGAAATGGATTCTCAGACTCAGAGGCCATTGCTCTCCAGGATTAAATAATTATATCACAATAAGATCTTTTCTCAACAATCGGAGCTAATTTTATTGTTTGATGTGTTAACATTTTTATATATATTTTTATTTAATGCACGAAGTATCTATTTATTTATCTTATTTTATTCATTTATTCACTTGTTTATTTTCATTATTATCAAATATACTGTTCATTGGTTGAAGAATTATAGTTAGTGCCAAAATATATGGATTCTGAATTATTCTTGAAACACATTTTTTATTTCCTAAATCCTTTAAGACTTATAAACTAGATGAATATCCATCTATATTTATTTTCCTCCTCATACTTACACAGTGGTATAGTTTATCTCTTTCTCTCTCTTTAATGTTTTATTGAAATGTGGTTTTTAAATGAGTTTATAAATGTATTTATTTATTTATTTATTAAATAAATACTTGATTAATTTATATAAATAATAATAATTTATTACTAATTATATAATTGATATTCTCAGATTTCTGCAGGTTATGAAATGTTTCACATTCATATTTACCTATAGCAATTTGCTATGATATGATGTACAAGATTAGTATGAATGTTTAGTTAAGAATGTTACTTCAGATTTCCTTGACATTATAAAAATTATTGGTTTATTTATTACCTTATTTCTAGCATATTTACTTATGTATTTTTATTTATATATACACTAACTTATTTATTTATTGAATTTATTGTATATACATTTGTTGTTTAAAATGTAATTTTGAAATGTTGAAGCATTGAATATTTATACATACTAAAAATGTTCTCGTTTTTTAACTTTTGAACACTCTAAATGTTTATAATATAAGTAATCTCCACACGACAAATGTCGTTTTATGAAAGGTTTGAAAGAAGAGACGAATATATATCTTATATAACGTTGTATAACGTTATACATGTAACAAATATATATATTTAAGTGAACATCAGATGATTTTAAAGGTGTTCATATATATGCATGATTCACTGCATTCCGTGTATTTAGTGATTCTGTTCTGTTTGCAGCTTGCTGTGTGACTTTAAAAACCTTTTATAGAAAACGATTAATTTTAATTGAATTATCAGCTAATTGATTAATTAAATTCATTTATTAGGCTATGCCTCCCTATAAATATGCTGCTTGTTTTCAATAGTACATTGTATGAAGAAGCGTATCATAGCATACGCGAAAGCGCTCACCATTTGTCTTTTCTTTTCAAATAAATTATTTTATGCAACGTGGAGAGTCAGAGGTTTTTGTTCTACACTTTTTTATCTTTGTCATCTGACTTCAATTCCCAGGCTAAACAGAAACCTAACATATCTGTGTTAAAAATACATATCTCTCAGATGTGCAGCTGCTAGAAAGTCACAAAGCAATACAACATTTTACATTTTAAACCGAGTAATTACTTTTCTCCAAGAAAATAGAAAAAACTTCTATCTCTAGACATCCTGTCTCCTTGCTGCATCAACTAACTTTTATAGCACATCGTAAAGCACTTACTTTCAACTTATTTTCTTGAAGTTTTGTAAGTTAATCTTCTGTGTTCCAGCAGGGTATGCTGGGGTCATGTTCTTGAAGTTCAGCGCTGTACAAACCCTGTTCAACACACACTTCTGTACCATTAGTTTAATATACACACAACATATAGTTCTCTTAACATTTGTAAGACAAGCATATGAATCATGTTGATATTCACAGATGACATATGATTATTTACAAAATTCCAGATAGCTGGGCTGGCAGTGTCACAGCTACCATCTACAATTTATTTTCTTCCCATGAGCTACTTTAGAAATGATGGGCAGACCAGTTATCAGCTTGCGTTTTAATTAAACCTTTGCATAATATTTATTGTTACCTATTATGAGCACTCCATTAAGGTAAGCTGTCATGGTTTCTTAGGTTTGTACTAAGTGAGCTGTCCTTGTGGGCCATTTTAAGTCTAGCTAATTTCCTTTGTAAAGGTGAGAGTCAAACCCTGTGTCTATGATGTAACTACCTTAAGCATCATACCAACTCTCTCAATCCCCTAGACAGAAACATTGAATGTAGATTATTCTAGTGTGCAAAGCTCTGTGAATTGACTTAAGTTCATGAGACAAAAATCTATACATCAAAGGTTTTAACAAAATATATATATAGGGCCATTGTTTCTCTCAAAAAAATTGTGGTAAATCAGAAACAGTCCCCTATGTCCTGTTGGTTACACTTAATTTCATAGCCATAGAAGCTATAGTAATGAGACTTTGCACTTTACTCTGGTACACTAGAACTTCTTTCTTGGATAATATTACAACAGATATTTTCTGAAATAACAACACCACCTTTTTTACAGATAGCCTTATCTACATCTTAATGTGTTCTGGTATCACAGCCCCCAATGTACCTTTTATGCATCATACCTTGTCCTATGCCTTCCCACCACATACTACACCTGCCCTCAGAATATTTTAACTTTCAAGTGTTTCTTTTTCAGTGCCAGAGTTTTAGCATGCTCTTTTGTATACATATAGGTAAAAAAATGACTTTCCTTCCAGCTGTTGTTAGTTCAGTGTAGCCCTACAGTGGTACTTCTGATGTCAGGATATGATACAGAGTAATAAGACACAGGATTATGAGGCAAGAGAAAAGAATGCCATCAAAATAATTTACCAGTGCTGTTTTCTGTAGACATTTTCAACCTCACATCTTCCATGCAGGGAAGTCGCATCCTGTATCCCTAATTATTGTTAGTTTGACTTCTTGGTCATCACAGTTTAGAAATAAGGATACAACGCTCTGCGTGACCATTTTGTTTTAGTATTCTTTTCTTTTCTTTTCTTTTTTTTTTTTTTTTTTGCAGTTCCAAGGATGGAATTCACACACCTTAAATACCCCGTCTGTAGCTGTGCATAGTATGCATAGCATGTGATACATAGAAGAAGCAATGCTCAGGAAAGCAGCATGACTCAAAGTATTACCCAGTCGCACAAGGCATTATGTTAACTAAGGAATGTGCAGAAGTGACCTATATATTGAAGTCCCTGCCCTTCTCACAGCTCTGTCCTGCAACAAACCTTCTGCAGTAGATGATTCACTGACATCCATATTATGCAATTTCTGTATGGGGACCATGGCATAGGTGTGCCTGGTACCTACACATTTCAGTTATGGGAATCTCCACAAGTGAAGTGGGCCCTTTCACCCATCTGACGCTGCTAATGTAGGTAGGTCTTGATGAGTGTAAATGTCACTGCATGACTGTGTATGTCTGCTTATCACTGTATGTGTAAGTACTGGGACAGAACATGAGTGGGCTCATTTGTGTCAGTGCAGAAGTGCCTATAGTGTGTGTGTGTGTGTGTGTGTGTGTGTGTGTGTGTGTGTGTGTGCGTGCGTGCGTGCGTGCGTGTGTGTGTGTGTGTGTGTGTGTGTGTGTGTGTGTGTGTGTGTGCGTGTCTAAGTGGAGTGTTACTCCCTGTGTGTCATCCTCTTAGTAATTAGTGCTCTTCATTGCATACTTGTTTTACCTGCTCCGTGGAATTATTTGGGGTTATGCAGATTCCCAGCTAATGAGACTTTGCCCTTGGGGGAATGTGTATAACTATGAATTACTAAATGGCACAGAATTGCAGTTTGACAAACTGGTGCATGGTGAAAAGTGCTTCTGCACCATTTTCTATGAATACCTGTTAATTCACTATAAACAGTACTTTACTCCAGACATTTCCTACACTAATATTCTGTCAATAATCTCAGTGATCAGGCAACATGAACAGAATTGCCTGGCCTCATATGAAAGCTCATATATAGATGAAAAAAATCACTGATAACAATATACATTCAACTCAAATTGTGTCTAATAAGAGCTGGGTTACAAGCAAACCATATGGACTGTTTATGTGCATCCAGACAAATATTTCTGTATTCTGCAGAAGTATTTTTTGAACAATCTACTGATTTTCTCTTTCAAATTAGCTAATAAAGTGCTTTGTCTTTGCACAGTCAGGATTGTCATGAATTCTTTCCATCTGTGCTTATCTTAGGACTCCACCGTAAGTTCCTTTTCTTGAAAAGCTCAACCCCATAACATTTTTTCTGTGGTGATGAAACTTTTTCCCACCAACAGTTTCTCCATCACTTCCTTTCTCTTACCTAATCTTCATTATAACTTCATTGCAATGAACTGGATTATGCATTACCATATTGATAAAAAAATAATAGCAGAAAACAAAACAACAGCATATATCAGCAGATCAGCAAATTCATGTCTATACCTTTCTTGGGACATATCAAAACATATATATATAGATATATATATATATATATATATATATATATATATATATATACATTTGTAGTCATATATACATGCAGATATACCTGGTTCATGCTAAGCAAGTTCTGCAAATAAAGTGGTACTTATGCAGCTAAAACTGGTGTATAACCTCAGCTGCTCTGTGTGTCATTGGCTGGAAGCCTTACTGTCATCATGCAGCATGGTCTTGCCATATGACATAGCGCTTCTAAACTGTCACTGTTTGGGATGGCATCACCCTTAACAACCTGATATGATGTCTCTAATTTGATGCCTTTTACCAGTGCTTATCTCTTCCACATGCACATCAGTATCATTCTATTAAAATTGCTGTTAAGAAAATCCTTCTAAGCCTTTCTTTTCCTTCTCTGTTTGACATAGCCAGTCACCATTGTAAGCACTGACCCCTACTTCTCTAGAGTCAGCTAAAGGACACTTTAAGCTTCTGCTATTACACGTTCACCTGTATATTAAGAACTGCAAAAACTATTGTACATACAAGCTACTGAGAGATAATTGCTTAAAACCTTACATTATGAACACAACAGCAATCTGTAATACTTAACCTCTGGATGGTACAGGTGCAGTTATATCAATTATATTAAATGCTGTTTCTAGAGATAATTATGTGAATGGTCATTGTATTCATATTTCTGCAAATATCAACAACTTGGTAACAAGAACAGAACTGCCTGAACTCATTTGACAGCTCATAATACCTGAGCAAAATATTGATATCAGCATGTCTCTAGCTTGAACTAATATATTATAAATTGCTTAAAAGTATTACAAAAAACTGCATTTATTCTGACTAAACCACTTTAGGATCCCAGCTCTTAGTGTTACCAATTTAAAGATGTGTTTGTGCTGAATATGTTTTTCTGTTTATATATAGTTATAGCAGAGCTCAAGAAAAAAGAAAATTTGTATCAACTTTGAACATCATTAAAGCCTTGGCATTTTACCTAGACAATTTTACCTAGAACATGAGAATTTAACTGTTTATTAGGACCTTGTTCTTCAAAGGAGACTTCAACAAGTTCAGCTTCTGCCATTTTATGTTATAAATGCTGTACAGTGAAAAATGTGGGAAGTTGTAAGGTTTCCAATGGCACACTATTCAACCCAGGATTTCAACGAGAGCTGTTACTATAAGAAAGGATGAGTAATATCTTGGATAGGCAGTAGTTAAACTTAACAGATGCATTTTGTTCTGAATAAAGATGCAGGCTGAATACTTGCTTTGTATCCAGTTCAATCTCCTTCTATCCCCCCCCCCCCCATCTTCAATTTCTTTTTTCTGCTCTGCTGTGCTTCCTTAAACTCTCTCAGCTATTTGTCCATGCTCCTATGTTGCAATGGGTCTACTTGGTTTTGCTGAATCTCATTTCACTGAATTTCATTTCACCCTAACTACATCGCTGAAAGCACAAATTACTGAAAACTCATTTCACTGAATCTCATTTCACTGAACTGCAGTTAGTATATAAGGCACTGTGTATTGTAAAGCAAGTAAAAGGTATATGCCCTTTTCCCCACTGTAGTGAGATGCTGGAGTTACTATATATAGTTAGGGAAGTGTGGGGGGTGTACCCCTCACTTAGTTTGAATACATATTATCTTCTGGCGAGAGTTACTCATTGGTGTTGTATCTATGCATGTCTATTGTTTAAAATGTATTGTTTTGAAGTTTTTGGTAAAATAGAATATAAAACAAACAAGGTTGGGGGCTACCCCCCCCCCTTCCGGTGCCCCAATGTGAAATGAAATTCAACAAAACAAAGTAGACCCATTGGAAGATACAGAAATTAGGTATTATGGCTGTTGGGCCATTTAAGGTGTTTGGACTTTTACTCTAAGTTATAATAACTTGCACAGACTTCTGTGGGTTAGCCATCCTGATGTTTCAGGACTCCTAAGGATACTTTTGCTGCAGAACATAAAACCTTTTGCTCCGTGTCTCCTTTATGCATTGGATCTCCCTTATATGTGTTAATTTACTTTAGTTATTTTCAACACATTCTTATTATTTTCAGTTTCTTAAAAGTACAGTGAAAACTTTACAGTATTTCACTATATGAGGTCGTTCTAATTTAAGGTTCTTTGTGAATGCTTGTGCTTACAATTTTATAGTCAGCACCCTAACAATGGTTTGGTGACCACAATTTCTCATTACCTAATAAAACGTGGTGTATCTGACCTGTGATACATGGTTTTATTTACATAAAACCCTGCATCCATGTGAAATGTTGCCAACAGATGTCACCATCATAGCCTGTTCAGAAGTGTGGTTGAGGATACTGCAGTCAGCTGTGACTACGATATCCTGTTCATTTTTACTAAATAATCCTAGGAATAATGCATGAAGGGTTTTGTGGCACATTACGCAGAATGTGGTGTGTGATAATTATACCATGCTGAAGCTGAAGGTAAAAAAAATCTGGGAGTAGTGTAAAGGACAAGAACGGTATCTGATGTATGTGTTGGGGGGTTGTGTGGTGAGGGATTTGTGCTGTGTGTGTGTGTGTGTGTGTGTGTGTGTGTGTGTGTGTGTGTGTGTGTGTTGTTTGTGTGTGTGTCTGTATATGCCAGTAGGTATAGCTGTATGGGGTGCAAAATGTACAAGTATAAGGCTGCTCAACTCTGTGCTGATCGACTGGAAATATCATGAATGACAACTAACAGCTGAACACAGCCCAGGCAGTTACTTGACATATGGACTGTCAGAATACTGTTGGATAGAAGGGCTGGAAGTAAGTATCAAATCAGCACTAGCTCATAACATCTTCATTCCTATAGTGAAGCAGGCTGCCTCCTAACTCTCTTAGTGGTTCTGATTTTGTATACCTGTTTGATAGTAGTTCTGCTCTGTGTCGACTCAGAGCTTTGCATATGTCTGTCTGTCTCTGATAACTGAAGATGCTATTGTAGTTAGTATTAATTTATATGATTCAACATATAGCTATTAACCAGACATTGCAGTACAGGTGGACATGGTCATTGCAAGCTGTAGTTCCTCTCTGATATCACCGTACCATGTCTGACAATCACAGCTCTGCAAGTCCCAGTTTTACTGTGTCAGGTGAGGTGGGGCTTGTGGATACCTGTAATGGTAAACAGTTCCAGCATGATGTTTTGCAGCTTTACCAATATTGCTATATTGGTACAGCTGCAAAACATCATGCTGGAACTGTTTACCATTGCAGGTATCCACAAGCCCCACCTCACCTGAAAAACCAAAACTCCCAGCTGGTCAGTTGCTCTACTTGTTCTATGTTGCTGGACTATGGCATGTCATTTAACATTACTTCCATATTGCCAGTCTTACAGTAAGTTGGAAGCTCCAGTCATACCAGCTTTTCTCATCAATGTGATAAAATGTCAGAATGCAGTAATGGTTCTTTAAAAAATATATATCCCTGGTGCACGAATCTGTGTACAATGAAAACTACAGAAAGAGAGATAAAGGAATCTGCATAATCCAAAAACTAGACATAGATTTAAATTGTTCTGAATACCTATTCACTTCCTAGTCTGAGAAGAATGTCTAACTTAAGTGCTGTAGCTAGTTGTAAAAGCTAAATTATATCACTTCCTCCATTGGGAATGCCCTTTATTTTTCCTCAAGGCATCTGTTACATTAGATAACTTATAGCAGCTTTTATATAAAGCAGGAACTGCATAATAACAGTCTGTATTGTATTGTGATTCACATATTCATGTAAGTATTTTCCATAGTTTAGGTTCTATATTCTTCAAAACATTTTACAATCATATTCTGAAATGTCAGTTAGAGTTACTATTTTCATAGCTTTACAGGTTTGAGTTTGGTTCTCTGCAGTCATTTCCTGCCTTCCTACAAGGGTAGCTTTCTTCTAAGGAAAATGAAATGCAGTTTCCACATAATAAACAGTGTGTGTGTGTGTGTGTGTGTGTGTGTGTGTGTGTGTGTGTGTGTGTGTGTGTGTGTGTGTGTCTCATTCTGATGTCATTTATTTCAACCTGTCATCTAATGTGCTCTAGGTGACCTGTGAGCAGGGTGTAAATGACTCTTGTTTTTAAAAAAGTGATCACTGAAACTGAGAAATAAGTCTGTCAAGAAGATGAGATATCAGAGTGAAAGAGTCGTACTACAATAAGTATGTGAACATAGAAATAATACACTAGGGGAATATAAGATGCACTAAATACTATATTAAATAGCGCACATAGTAACAGGAATATAATACACATTACTATAGTTACTGTTTTGTGGAATGTTAAACATTGTAATTCTGTTTATTAACATTGAAATGCAGACACTATTTGTAATATGTATGCCATCTCTTGGGCATCAGTTTTTATTATTGCTTGTCCAGAATTATAGCTAGGAATAATATGAGCAGAAGTTGATTACATACTTAAAAGACAACAGCAGTTGTTTGCAGTTTGTGTCTTTCGGCTTTTCCCGGTTAGGGGTCGCCACAGCGGAACTCCAGTCCGCTAATGATTGGCAGTTGATTTTTACGTACCGGCTTGCCAGGCCTGATGCACTACCTTCAACGAAGGTATGCCCATTCACACATGTCTCCACGCAGAAGGCGCTCTAGCTGAGAATCGAACCAGACAGCCTCTTACTGTGAGGCGACAACGCTACCGCAGCACCATCACCGCAGGTAACAGCAGTTGTTTGCAGTGAGAACTAATATTGCCTGAAAAGTTATTTATTACTTACTGGCATTTGTTTACTAGGAAAGTACAACGGGCCAAGCAGAGCCCATTTTCAGTGGAGACCCATGGAGAAGAGGTCCACAAGGCAGTTAGTATAACTGTACATAATATTCAGAACAGTTAGTAAAAACAAGAAGCATAGTACAAAACACAACAAAATACATTATAAAATACAGGGGCACAGAGAAATAAGTTCAAGAGACATATAATAGTTTAATCAGTACTATTCCATACAAATCAAGGTATATTGAAAGTATAGGCTAGTGAAATACTACAAGGAATGAGTACTGAATTAGAGTAACCATTAGGTAGACTTAAATGAGCATTCAATAAATGTAAATATTAGTAGTAGGGAAATATTAGAAGGAAGGATGAAATAAATAGAGGTGATATGACTTAAATATGGGGAATCGGGTTTTAGGAGGATGGGAAAAGAGAGTAGACAGATATTGTCTGAGAGAGTTTTGAAGGAGAAAACCTTGTTGATGGTCCTAATAGCTAATGGGAGAGCATTCCATAGTCCAGCAACATAGAACAAGTAGAGCAACTGACCAGCTGGGAGTTTTGGTTTTTCAACTTGGAGGAGAAGTTAGTTTCCTGATGTAAGTGGTCCATTTGGATGATAGTGTGTTAATATGGAAGAAAGGGCTGGGCAGTCTGATGGATTGTAAATGATTTTATGTGCTATGGTTGATTGTAGGTATGTTCGGTGATGTGGGAGCTCAAGCCATTTAAGTGAGTGTCAGGAAGAGCAGTGATGGAAGGAGTGTTTTGCATTGGTCGGGAACTTGGCAACTTTATTGTAACAGAACTCAAGCTTAGTTCTTAGGGAGGACTGGATATTGATAAGGAGTGGAGCACCATATAGGAGAGAAGGTAGGAGAAAAGTTAAAGCAAGGGTTTATTCAGTAGAGCAGTTAAGAAAGTTTTTTTATGTCTATAAAGGGTGCTTACTTTTTGGTGTGTTTTTTTGATAGTGTTATGGACATGGAGGTCAAAAGTAAGGTTTTCATCCAATATAATCCCTAGTAATTTTGTATGAGACTATCTCTATATTAATCATGTTTTCAGAATACATGATAAAATAATATATATGATAAAATTGACAAAGGAAGCAATTCAGTATTCTTTTTAGACTTTATCCTAGAACACTGTTAAACAACAATCCATGACTTGATATGATTAATGCAGAATATATCAATGGGTGGCATGATTTGCTGCAGAGTTCAAAAATCAAGTGATCACACAGAGCCAACAATGGGTAAATCCTACATTATCTACACATACACAGAAGTACATTATTGCTATTATGCCAAACCATTAATTAAAAAAAGAACTTGATTATCTAAATAATTGTATTTTCCTGTTTAAACTTGTGTTTACTTTATCCTTGGTCTTTTTGTCGATCTTCCATGGCTTGGGATGGCTTCCTAATGTCTTAGGCTGAATGCAGTTTATGCCACTTTCTTTTGTATTTAAGACTCTGGAGTGCACATGCATCCGACTATTCACATAAAGGTGTTTGCAGACTCCCGATGCCCTGGCAGTGACTTTAAACTATATTTTGTAAATGTCTCCTGAACCTTTTTTCTTTATTATGTTTGCCTATGTGGAGGATAGAAGTTTGTTTTCCATCCTATTAATGTCTGGAATTTTTATTTTTTGACTGCCATTGAGGAAGGGAGATGTATTTTTTCCATCCTGTTGATACATGCATTTTTTCTGTGCTTAATGGGGCTTAGAACATGGTAGCTTTAGCTTTTCTTTTAAATAGTTATCAGAAGCCACACTTGCGCCTGTGTGTGTGTGTGTGTGTGAGAGAGATGCTAGATTTACAACCAGCATGCTGACTGCTTTCATGCATGATTTTGCATGATTTTGCATATGATTAACTTAACAAACAGTGGATATAAAAAGTTTACACATCCCTGTTAAAATGCCAGTTTTTTGTGATATAAAAAAATGAGACCACAATAAATCATTTCAAAATTTTTCCCACCTTTAATGTGACCTATAACCTCTACAATTCAATTGAAGAACAAACAAATCTGTTAGGGGAAAATATATAAAAAATAAAAAAAATATATACAATATGCTGGTTGCATAAGTGTAAACACCCTTAAACTAATACTTTGTTGAAACACCTACAAGATGATCTTCTGATTCCAAACAAGTGGCTCATCAACAAAAACTTGCGCCTAATTCCCAAGAAAGCAAAAATCGTAGATCCATCTTTCTACTTGAATCCCTACTTTTCAAACTACTCTAACAAGATGACCCATCTCCTATTACTATGAAACTCATTGCAGTCATCTCAGCCTACAACCTGAGAAGCTAATCTGCTGTTGGTCCTTTATTTCAAAGCCTTGCTAATAAACTGCATTGCACAGGCAACAGCTTCTCTGTACTTCACCAGACTATGGCAGTCACTCCCTTACCCTCAAAGCTGCATCTGTAGCTACTCCAAGTTCAGACCAGAATCTAGTTTGTAGTTAATCAATAGCATTGTAAATGCTAAGATGCTGAAGTTATTACTTAATCTACAAATTCCCTCGCTAATGTACTTTCTTTTATCCTCCCCCCAATCCTATCCTATCCTATCCTCTTATAGAACACTAAAGTTTCAGTTTAATATGCATTTATATATCTAGAAAACACTTATGTTTATTGTTATCCCTCTATATTCTCTATCTTGTTATAAACTCAGTTTCATCATCCTGTAAATTCATTTAACCAGTGGAATTCTTTTATCACTTCAACTTGTAATCGCACTTCAGAATTTCACTGTATACGCTTACTGTGTTTATATATTGATGACTATGCATTTTTCTTTCTGCTTTGTCTTTTTTAATGATGTTTTGATGTTTTGTTATTTCTTTACAATTGTAATCTAAGATGAGCCTGCAACTGGTCATTATTTGATCAGTGCTCTACCTCAGTGTCCAAAATATAAATCAAATCAAATAAATAAAACTGTAAAACACACACCCACACCCGCACACACACATGCACACATTACTCATTATTCTGAATGGGATAAAGCATGTCCTAGAGAATTAGTGAATAAATTATATTAAAAATGCAACTTTGACTTACCACTGTTGAAACCTTACCATCAACTTTCCTTTTTTAAGTTATACATTTACCAACTGTTCAGCCTATCTGAGAATTGTTAAATCTTTAGCTTAATTACAGACAGTGTGACTTTTATGGCTTCCTTCATATTTCACAGCATTCTCTTCATTAAATGTACATCTATTTCTCTTACATGCAAATTATAACAAGCAGGTGCAGAAAAAATGAAAAGAAAAAGAAGAAAGACAAAATAAAACAAGTATAATTTTTAAAGAACTTTAATTATCACAGGACTCAACAGGAAAACATCTGCCTGCTACACTGAAAGGGCAACAGGTCAGAAGAAATCCCAAGTGAGTCTGTTAACTTGATTAACACTAGCATATGTTAATCAAAAAAAATGATGAATGTTTAGTTTTTCTATTTTCTTGAAATGCTTTATTAGGAAAGAAGTTAATTGTTCTATACATTTTTTGTATTTTTTCTCATTAAAATAATCTAGCATTCATCAAGCAAAACCAATACTGACACAAAAGTACAAGTGAACTACTTTGATAAGTCACCCTTTGTTATTTGTGTTACAGTGCATCTTCAGATGTATGTTGCATATGTCTTGTATAATGTTATAAAGAAAGATGTGTAAATGTATGTATCACCCATAGGTAGCAAACAAATTAATTTTTATACTGCTATGCATCTAACTTTCAATGCTACCTTTAAAACAGATACTAAAATCGTTTTGTGCATAAAGCTTGCTTTCTAATTTGCTAAAATATTCCTTTAGCTTCCAACTTCATTTGTTTGCATAGACGTTCCATGGCTCATGGTTATGAAATAAATTTTGCATAATTCTAAGATGAGAACAAGTGTTTATTTATCACATAAGAACTGTACCTTAGCATAAGTCCTGCACTTGGCAGCTGACAGATTTGTTTTATTTCTGCAGGTGGTGTGGTCATACATTTGTTTGCACTAACATTTACACTTTATTCAGGGCACTAGTCAAACCCCTAAAACATTTCTGCATGCTCTTGCATCATTTATACAAACTTTGATTCTCCTTTGCATGATCCGTAATTTATTATTAAATGCACAGTTACTGACGTGCCTGCATTACCTTCTCTTGCCTTCAGTTACCACGTTTGCAATCATGCCATGCCCTTTAAAAGATTTTGGTATTTTGCACAATACATCTTAGTTAAGGAAACTATTCCATCTGCCTTCTACCTTCTCAGCATAATAGTAGTTTCTCGTGTCCAAACAGAAGTGTGTCTCTTCAGTTTGGAATTAATGCACTCCTTTCTCCTCTGTCTTTCCTTATTAGTTCACCATTATTTTACAAATTATTTTAATGAGCTTGTAAAGGCAAGTTATATCTCACTTTCACTTCACTCTTACTAGAAAAACTTAACCCATCTCTCTGTGGTGTCTTTTCCTTCCATCATGGTAGCTTCTTTCAATGGTCCTTTATGCAAATTTCCTGGTGTGCATGAAGGCCCCTATGTTCATAGGCTTATATAGGCTAGCTGCCCTTGCAGACCATTTTAAGCTTAGCCAATTTCCCTTTTTTGCTTGAAATAATCTATTCCACTTGGTTATAGATTGGCCTTACCTGACCCATGGTTGATAATTATATATTACCCCTAATGAGGATAATTGGGATCAAACCATAAATATGTACCATACGTGTATGCGTGTGTATGGGTCCTTGTCTTTAAGTTTTGAATGCAAAGTGTTAATCTCAGTAATATACTAATAATATAGGTTTCTAAATAACATTAGCTTGAATGGGAACACAATTCAGTTGTGTTCAATTACAATACACATCCTCTGTGATTTACTGTTGATTGTGGGAAATGATCATCTATATCAGGTTTAGCATAGGAAGTAAATATATTAAAAAGGGTAATTTCTCAAAGACATTTCTTCAAATTGTAAATAGTATCTCTTTGATCAAAACTCCAATTTCCTCAGAATGTCTGCCATGGGGGTAGGATTTCTGTTTACCCTGACAAGGGCTGTGATGTCCCCACTCTGGGCCAGTAATCAAGGAGTCTGAATCCTGACCACTGACACTGGAGAGGCATGTTAATTTGAAACAAAAATGGATATACTCAGTATTTCCAGATGCAGCTCTGTGCATCAAGCACACTTTGCCTTAAGAGCACACAGGGAACACACTCAGTCCAGGGTCTGAGTTTCCCCGTCTGTCCAGATTCTCAATTAGACTCCACACTGGCACAGCTGTAGGGTTGAGTCCTCAGCCGAGTCTCCAAGCCAAGTCCTCCAGCACCTTCTCTGTGAAACCACTGCTTTGTGTCCTTGCTCCAAGTAGCTGAATCACACACACACACACACACACACACACACACACACACACACACACACACACACACACACACACACACACACACACACCTGGGAAAGGCTGGCACAGATTTACTAGCTATGCCCCTTCTGCCCAGACTACAAGGTAGTTACACTGCCACCAGACAACCCAAAGCCATCCACTCTAAGGCTCTTACAAGGGTACCCAATTATAGTGAGTGAAATTAATATTAATACAAATGATAGTGTTTGGCCAATGCAATAAGGCTGTCAGGAGTGGCCAGAACTGTCACCAAATAAATATAAGTACTCTCAGAGATTAAAATATTTTCTAAAAGACCAGCCACAATGAAAAGATTAAATATATTTAATAATAAATAAGAAAAGAACATAAAAATAGTAAATATCTATTTACAATAAACACCACAGTCACAGGAAATATTAAAAATAATACTGGTGGACAGATTCACACAGTTACAGAAAAACAATACTTAACTAATCTCACTATATTTTCCTGACTGATCTAAAGAATTATTATTCCCTGGTTATTTACCAAAGCAAGGCAAGATGAAATAGGTGAGAGATCCTTCTACAAAAACAGAGTGTTCTGAGACTTCAGTCTTACCTAGTAGTAAACATTATTTTTAATGATGGATTATAGAATGACATCATATATATCTGGTTATCTGACTTCTGGTTCCTATGCCTCCCCTTTGGCTAGAAGCTGTCAGGATTTAGCACCTATGTGTCAATAATACCCCCACAGAGAGCTTGCTAAGATCTGCTGCAGCTCCTAGTGGTCATAAAACAATTTCAAACCTCCACCTTTCCAGAGTAGCATTTAATTCACCCTAATGACAATGCAGGAAGCTTCCTAGTACATATTTTTTGTCTCTGGCTGCATTGAGAACTGTAAGATAAAATATTTATGGCTTAAATTAAGTAATTTAATTTCTTACTATTTCCAAAGTCAGGTGGATTGAGATTAACCTCTTCTCTTCCAGTATCCTCTGTTAAAATATATACATTTCAACAGTTACAATAATACATGAGCATTTTTTTCTGTCTAGCAGGGCATACTGTTAGTACATTTTTAACACAAGCAGAGTTACAAATATATTTTTCAACACAAGCATCTGCATAAATCAGTTTGATATACAAATAACATATAATTATTTACAAAATTCCAGCGAGCTGTGGTGGCATATGTTACTCATTCACTGCTCTTCTTCTCCTGGCATAGCTGGCAATACCTCACATCTTATAGGTTCATAGGTTGGTACTGGGCTATCTGCCCGAAGGCATATATTAGCCCAGCCACGTTGTGCGGTATTCATCTCCCCTTTAGTAGTTTCCTAGACCCTTGTACTAGCAGCTAGTTCCCTTGGCCCCTATCTAATAGTGCTGTTGGTGTGTTCCCCGGTGTGAACTTTCTGTTACCCATCCACTCATCAAGGTTCCTCTTGAACAGTGATAGTGAGGGGCTCTGTCTTATGTAGATCGGGACCCTGTTCCATAGTAAGGGAAGTCTCTGTGAAGGGAATCTATCCCTCCAGCATGTTCTATTCATTGTTGTGTTGAGGTTTATATCCCTAGAGCGTGTAGCTGGAGTAGATTTGGTTTTGCTAAGATGGAGCATGTTCAACAATTCTGGGTTGGACATGGCTCTGTACGTTAGACAGAGATCGCCTCTGAGAAGGCGGTATGCAACAGAGAACAGTTTTAACTTTTTCAATCGTGCTGCATAGGGCAACTTTTTGAGGACAGTAATCCTCTTGGTTAGGTACCTCTGTGGTCTATCCAGCTGCTGGTGATATCTAGCCAGGTACATTCCAATTGGTGCATTGTACTCAATAATGGGTCTGATGAGGGAAGAGTAGAGGGGCACCATTACATCCTTAGATCTTGATGCGAACCCTTTCGTGATCAGATGAGTCACAAAGAAGGATTTTCTAACCACTTTGGCAACATGGTTATCAAAGGAAAGCTGACTATCTACTTGGGACCTTTTGGATACAAAGTATTGAAATTAATAATAAAATTTGATTCCATATTTAATAATCTTTTTTGAAAGCCATGATCTACTTGGGACCCTATATCCCTTATTTCTTCTTCAGATTTCAGGGGATTACCTCCTATGTTGTAGTTTGCGGGTACTCTGTTTTTTCCAAAGGGGATTACTATGCATTTTTTTGCATTTAGCTTGAGACCATGGCTTTGACACCATGCATCAGTCTCATTTAGGCCCTTCTGGAGGATCTCCATGTTGGCCGGAGACTCTATTATAGCACCCAGTTTGCAGTCGTCTGCAAACTTAGTCAGCCACAGCCCTTCCGTGCTTGCCTGTACTTCTGAGAAGTATATGCCAAACAGGAGGGGCCCCAGGACAGAGCCCTGAGGCACACCGCTCATTACTGGTCTGGATTCGGACATAGATCCCGCTAGTCTTACTTTATGGGATCTGTCTGAGAGCCAGTTTGCGATTCATCTTGTGATGTAGGGTTTATGCCCAGGCTGGTGAGCTTATCAATAATACCTGAATGGGGAATGGTGTCAAATGCTTTAGCAAGGTCAAGGTAAGCCGTGTGTACCTCCTTTCTCTTAACTATAGCCTGAGTAACTGTCTCAAAGAAATCCACCAGGTTCAGGAGGCATGATCTGCCCTTGACGAAGCCGAACTGTGTGGGGTCCAGTGACTGGAGGTTCCCAAGCTCTCCATTTATGAGTACCATAATGATTTGCTCCATAGCCTTACAGATCAGACTGGTCAGGCTTATTGGTCGGTAGTTCCCAGGGTCAGTTGTGGCCCCACCCTTGTGTAGCAGGACCACCGTTGCCATGTGCCATTCTATGGGCACATATCCTGTGGAGAGGCTGACACTGAACAGGGTATTAAGATGCGGGGTTAATTCCTTTTGGAGCTCGCGTATGACACAGCCTGGGACACCATCTGGTCCCATGGAGGCAGTGTTTTTAGCTTTAGATAGAGCCTTGTTAACCAACGTATCAGTAATAATTGGACTTACACAATCCCCTGGAATGGTAATAGGCCCTGTAGGTTGTGGGGGGGGGGGGGGGGATTTGCACTGAACCTGTCAGCCAATATGTTGGCAATGTCAGAAGGGTCAGTGTATTTTGTTCCATTTTGTACTAGCTCAGAACAGACCTGAGCGTTGCCATTTAGGTTTTTGACGTAGCCATAGAAGGCCTTAAGGTTATCCTTGGCATCCTTGGAAACTTTCTTTTCAAAATTAGCTTTAGTTGACTTGATGAGGGCCTTCATTTTCTTACTAATGCTGATCAGGTATGATTTTTCTAGTTGAGATTTGGCCTTTTTTTGTATAAGTCTCCTCCTTTTCTTGTAAAGTTTGCTCACAAGGGCAATGACTCTCCAGCTGATTAATTTAGCAGTGGCTAATAGGGTACTGCCATATGAAAGGGGATTGATAGGGGCCTTCTCCCAAGAAAGTGAACTTCAAATAATAAGCCAAATCTAGATCTGATCATGCTATATGAGCACAATTGTGTTTAGGTAATTGACTTTTAAAACAAATATGTAGGAATCCATATAAATGTAGTGCTGGAATTTACAAATTCATAGATTTAAACTAATTATCATACTACCACACGGGTGCACCTCTTGATGACACCAGACAGTGTAAACATTAGTTCTAAGTTGATTTGGTCACATCGAATAAGAGTGATGTGACATCCCAGCCCAATGGGTTAATGCTGCTGCTGATGATGATGATGATGATGTTGGTGACTAATCTGGTCATATGTCAACCATTGTATGCTTGGTCATACAGAAGTAGAAGCCTATGAAGGAGAACCTATCTTTCAGTGAATAACAGTACACAATAGAGTTAATTTGGGGAGATGTAGACAGAATATTTGCAGCTTAGATTATGCTAGAAGGATGGAAATATAGACAGGGGGAAGCAAAATGTAGAAAAATATTTTTTTTGCAGCATGAATTGTGTTGGGTAATCTGCATTATTCTTATGTATTAAGGCTGCAAGTTAAGTGAGCAAATGCACTAACACTGGATAAAAAATATATTTTTGCAGAATCTATGGTATAGAGATTTTGGTTTTCACTACGACCCAGTTGATCCAGGTACTGAAAAAAACAGGCCAGAGAGGCATGGAAGCCAGTGGCCACTTCTGTCTCACCCATTACAGACAGACGGAGCTGGTGAAGCCCTATCTTCCTTCCTTACAGAAGAGCAGAAAGGAACGTTCTCATGCTAGGGTTGTCTGAAGAGCACAAGGTTATGAGTAATTTTAAAGTACTTAAGCTGCACCATCAGTTTACAGAAGCATATGCTAGCACCGGTTCAACAAACCAGGCATTGCAGCACATCGTTTCTCCAAATGGTAATGTTAAGAACATATAAACAGCCCTTACAGCCTCCTACAGATTACAGGCAATACTCAGCAGCTCTTGCCTTCCTTTCCCAGTTTCCTACAGAAGCAGGGTTGGGGGAAATTGGCATTAGGAAAGGGGGACACAAAAATAAATACATAAATAAATACACAACTAACTAATTAAATAAATAAAAATAACTTCAACTTGTTTCTAACTGCTTTATTATAATTATATATCAGTATCAGTGGCTGAAAAGGTAGCATACTTTCTCTTGGTGCTGGAAGACCAGAAGGCAGTTGATTTTGTAGTCATTCTAAGTGACTGGATTGCTGATACTGTAGTACAGCATTGGGGAGGGGGTGCTGCACTCCTGAATGTGCGGTCCATAAAATGAGATGTTAAAATAAGATTCCATTGTTTGAGTTGGTGATAGCACAAGTAGATGTAAAAAAATCCCATGGCATCTATCAAAAAGAGTAGGGGAAGTAACTTGATGTCATGGCCAAATTTCCTCTACTAGTATAAATACCACCTTTGGCATCCTATGAAAACAGGCCACTACCGTGGTGGGACAAACTTGGTCAACAAAGCATACATAAGTAAATGATTTTCTGATGTCTTATAGGAGTAAAGAATGATGTTTCCATTTTTGGGGTTGGGAGGGTGGCCTAATGGTCAAGGTATTTGCTTTACAAATACAAGGTGCAGGGTTTGAGTCTCACAAGGGATAATTGGCTAAGCTTAAAATGGCTCAAAAGGGCAGTTAGCTTAGCATGAACCTATGAACCTAAGAACAAAAAGGTTAATTGATTGACTGGTCCAACTTAGAAACTATTGATGTCTAGAAGCCTGAGTGCTATAACACCATGTTGATATTTTTCCATTGCATCTACACAGCAAGATTATTTTTGAAAGATGCTAGTGAATGAATGACTTTGTCTAAATGTTAAAAGACGCTTTACTCTGTAATCTTGGAAGAGACTGTGCAATGCGTCTGTCATTTTGTTTCTATTACTGATATTTATTTTTACTATTAGGTTTCCCATTCTGGTGTTAATTCTTCCAGACTTTCATTCCGGACCTAGATTTTCAAATAGAGCCCAACCGAACATTGCCTTATGGATCAAGAATGGGTCAGCTCATAGTGACATTTAAGAAACAGAGTTTACGGGCAGTTCTTAAAACCTTTCCGAATAGTGTATGTTTTCTAACCCTGTGACTTTTATAGTTAGGAATCACTCCAGATTTTCAATGTTCTTCTTTCTGGTGACTTGATAGAAATGTACAGCATATAATATTGTTTACAATAATCGATCACATCAACAATGGGGTATATACAGTAGTACAGTGGTTTCCCTAGTGTGAGTAAACATATTAAGAATGAAATGTACTGCAGCATATATACTTCTGACACTGGTCAAAGTTTAAATGGTTGTCTATCACTGTCCTTAGATCTTTATTATTTTTGTGATGTTTCCATTTATTTTGTAATAATCTTTGTTATCTCTAACAAAGCTGCATTTACTGATATTAATGATGAAGTCATAACAATTGTACCAGGTATAACTGTTTTGTTTTTCATTATTTTTGTGACCAATCACAACTTTGACAGTTTTTATTGAAGTATCCCATGTTACCCTTCCTACAGTCATTGGCACAGCTGGTTACTACAGTTACTACAGACCATTCCATGCTTTTATATAAGAGAAAATAATCCAGACTGAAGTGGCTGCAGTACAGAGTCCTGTGGGACAACACTAGTAACAAATGTCAGGTTAGGCAGGCAAACATAACTGATTTGTTAGTTCCTGTTTGCTTAACAAGTGTTTTAACCATTACATTACATATGGATTGACATTTGCTGATTTTGGTTTGTCACTTATTCCCTTATGTGGAATAGAGGAAAAAAACACCTCAGGAAGGTCAAGGCAAGTAGGATATACTGTACTTCATCAAGTGCTACTGTCAGAATGCCACATGATTCAAAACAGAAGACCTACTTCATATCCACCTACACTCCATCACTACTCTTTCCATGGCTTTAAACACAACACTATCAAGGGTAACAGGTCTAAAATACTTTGAATCCAAGGTGGCAGCCCCAGCTTACAAACTGATACAACTATGGCCTGTTGCCATACATCAAGACTGCGTTTATGTGCTAATATATTGTACTACATATAGCTTTGTGATTACACTCTGAAAATGGAAAAACGATAAACTTGTTAACCTCTTCCATAATGAGAGACACAATCTTAACAGCATTTAGGGATTGCTTAAGAAAAACTCAAGGACACACTAAGTGTTAAGATCAGGTCTCATGCTAGGAAGTAAACTGGACAGTGCTAGTCACCAAAGAACAGTAACAGAAGATAAAACAGCTTTTAAAAACTGCTCGAATTTCACTCTCCCAAACTTACAAAAGAAAGTGTGGAAGAATGATGTAGTTAGCAGCTTTTAAAAGCATTTTTTTTGGGTAGAGGAGTACTTTGTTTCTGTCTGCTGTACATCCTAACTGTTCCTGATGATATAGAATATCCCTAATTTGTCCTCATATTTTTGCCTTGTCACTTACAAAATTTTTGATTTTCAGGCTAACCACTGAGGGCTGCAGTCAGTCCATGATGCCAGGCATTAGAGTTTCATAATACTTATAGCTTAGAAAATGCCTTGCCCTTTAGGGAATTTCTTGGCATCCATAATATGATTATGATGAGAGACCTGATCATAATATCTATATTTAATACGATTGCTACTATTTATTGAGGTCCACCATAATTTAGAAAACTGGTGGGTATGTAGTCTGATTCCATGGAATTTGAGTTCTTAATCTTACTTGCTGAGGGAGTTATCATATCTATGGTTATATAAGGCATATGTCACCTTGTCTCTGTAGCACTGTGACATTATTCATTGCTTATTGTTAAGTTTGCATAAAACTGCAAAGACATTCATCATATTCTGCAAGTGGGTGATTATTGGTAATGTTACATTTACACTGTTCCCTGTCATTTTCTTGATGTAATTAAAGTATACCTTATTAATGTGTCCAACCTCTGAGGCCAAGTCAAATCCATACTTCAGTCTAGCAAATATGATGTGAAAAATAAGCAGTTTCTGTATTTTAAGACTGACATTTTTATGATTACGATTTTAATTTTTGAAAGATAAATGGTGCCTCTTTTTTCTGTTGTATATCAGCATTAACATTGTTTCTGTTAAACTCAAATGTTCAGGTATTTTTTATTAGTATGTATTCATGAATATAGGAGTTAATAATATACAGGAATGCAATGAAAGTACCCTGAGCAGATGTATTTGGGTCACTGAAGGAGGTATCCAAATTTGTTTTCATAAGTATGTTGTGTAATGGATCATAGTTTCCAGAAGTAAAGTCTAAGAAGGATGGTTTATTTATGACTGAGGTTGGTTTTACTCCTAGGTTAAAGTTAACAGTATCATGAGCTGTTTTAATTCTTAAGGGTGTTAGCATAGATAGTACGCTGAAAGATTGCCAGTTTTTCAGTACATCTGAGATATTACATCCTTAGGGGAATTTGCACTAGTTCTTCTATCTTGTTTTGTTTAACATACTCAGTTAATGTATGGAGCAGATGGAGTGGGGGGGGGGTATATATCTAGAATGGAATAGTTTATTTTCTGAAGTGTCTGTTTCATTTAGTGTATAACTATGATCTGTTATATACGTGTCCTTTTTAGACACAAGTCAAAGTTGATTCTTCATGAAATTTACTCAGATGATAGGAATACAATGTTGTTCTTCTATTTACAGTTGTTATAATACATACAGTCTTAGCTGGGGTGCCTTCTGTGCGGAGTCTGCATGTCCTCCCTGTGGTCGCGTGGGTTTCCTCTGGGGTGCTCTGGTTTCCTCCCACATCCCAAAGACATGCTGTAGGTGGATTGGACACTCTAAATTGGCCCTAGGTGTAAGTGTGTGCATGTGTGTGCCTTCTGTGGAAGGTTGGGCACCAGGCTGGCAACTCGACACTGTAAAACTCCACTGCCAATTATGAGCAGACAGGTTATCCGCTGTCGCGACCCCTAACCGGGAATAAGCCGAAAGAAGGAGAAGATAATCCATACAGTCTTAGCAGTCTGCATAAGTTAAGCTTTGAAGAATGAGAATTGGTGGAGGGGAATAAAGGTAGGAGATCGGAAGGAGTGACAGGAACAAAGGGAATTGGATGGAGGGAAGAAGGGCAGTGGAAAAAGGAGTCAACCAATTTGTGTTTGAAGCAGTAAAGCCAGACTTTTTCATGGGCGTGCAGTGTCTTTTATGTTACACAGTTGTGCTTACAGCATGAACATCCAGCCTTTTCTCTGTAGTACTTTTAATTGTAAATGAATATATGAATGAAGGGTTTTTGTTTGACTGGGAGGAATTTTAAAAGCTTAATTCAATCAAAGAAAAATCTGTGCTGTGTGTGGTAAAACTTACTGTTGAGTCTGTAAGGATACACTGACTGGGGTAAGAGATTTGAGATTGTATTTTAAAGTTCTGCTTGCTGCCTGCAAGAAAGGAAAAATGTTCTAATTTTATAAGTTTAAATATAAGAGAGCCAAGTAATAGCTGTTCTCTTTGTTCCACAGGAAATCATTTAGTCTCTGTGAATGTCAAATAGTGGTGATCTCTCTTTGGGGAGAAGATTATAAATTTAAAACAGTTACTAGGATATAGTCTGCAATGTTGATAGAAAAGAACGTAAGGTCAACAGGCACTATGCTGAAGATCTGGAACTTAATTTCAGCTTAGGAGCTCAAAAAATAATCATGGCTTTACCGTCTCAGAAGGGAGAGTTGAAAAGAATGTCTCAAAGTCCTGAACATTCATGGAAAACATAATATGTCCCTTCATCACTAATTCATGTACTAAAAAGGCAACTGGTTCCCACTGCATCACAGAGTACACTTGATACTAGGCTCTCTCATCTTCAAGCTTCTAAATCAGTCCCACCATTAGCTGCAAAATTTTAAGCTAAATACAAACTACAACTACAGAAGCTTTACCCAACCCCCCCACACACACTCCAACCCCCCATAAACAAGGTTATACTGTACCAACCCCTCTTTCACCATTATTGCTTCAAAAATAAGGGAATCCCTCCACAACCACCAAAAGGAACTACATTCCCCCATCTCCACCTTCAAAACTGAACATAAAAAATTCCTTGACACCAAATCAACCTGCTATTGCCACACAGAGGCCAGATCATATAAGGGTTTCACAACCTCTAGCCTTACTCTGTCTCAACAACTGATGCCTCTTAATTCAACCTCCACTACCCTTCCCTGCCTTGACTCTCAGTACCGCATAGCATTTACACCATGATGTAAACCTGAAATATAATGATAGCAAGTTGTAACATGTGCATTTCTTTCTTTCTTAATTGTTGTTACATTGATTAATCGCTACTGTGTATTTTATTATATATTATTATTTTCTGTTTTGTTTTTCATATGTACAGCTTGCTGCCTCTCTGCTCTACTTTTTCTTCTTCTTTGTGAATTATTTCACTTGGGCATTACCTGCAAATGGTCAATTGTGATTAGTGTGCTAGTCTTGTAAACAAATATAAAGTACAATAATAAAAATCTGCATGTATTGTTCCCACAAATTCCATTTAGTTCTATGTAATTTGCCCCTTACCTTTACTTAATCAAAATTCTTCTGTCATTTTTAAAATAATGTATGTTTTGCATTATTTTATAATGTAAATGTTTTTGAATATGTTGTTATTAAGCATAATCACTTTTAATATATTCGTCAAGAATATTTTTCTCAGCCATTTAGTGTGCCTTCTTGTTTAACATGGGGTCACTTCCTGATTGCTGCACTGTAAGCTGATTTTCATGGTTCTGATATAGACACTTAAGTCCAAAGTGCTTGAAGACACCTGTCTTGAAGCTGAGGGCCTCAGCATTTTGATGCTCACACAGAAAAACTCCGGTTGAATTTAGGCGAAGCAACTGCCGCATGATATCCTGACTCTATATTCAAATTTAAGTAAGGTAAGTCCGGCAGCTGTAGGAAAATAAGGAGGGAAGGGGAAGGAGATTTTATGGTTAGGGATCGAAAAAAGGGTTTAGGGATATGAAGCAGAAGGAGAGTTTTAGTTTTAGGGAGTGGAAGTGTGTTAAGCATTAGGAAGTGATTGGGGAATTCAGGTTTAGGGAGTAGGGTTAGATTTTAGGGCTAAGGAGTGATTGAAATCTTTAGGTTTAGGGAGGGGGTTGGAGTTTTAGGTTTAGGCAATTAGGAATCGAGTTAGTAACTCGGTGAGAGTTTTTCAGTTAGAGTTAGGGCTCTGGTAAGGCTATATATTTTAACACAGTCTGGTAACGGGAAGACTAAATAGTTAAGTAAGAGTGACACAGTGGGAGTTATAACACTTACATTTTTGAGCAAAAGGCAGCAAAGAAATTTGTCATAAGCTAATAGCACAAGAGCTCTTTTAGAAAGTAGACAGATTGTTTTATACACTTTACAATGAGAGACAGTGTTGTATACACAAACCAGTATCTTTTCCAGTATGTTATATATTTTACACCATATTTCAGTTTAAACATAACACGTGCTTGACTGCTACCAGTTTTGCACTGATTGCCTGGATTATTCTTGGATCTACTGCTGTTAAGGCTATACTCCTATGCTTCAATACTTTTTTGAATGTGTTGGCTGCTAAGTCACTTCTTCTAATTTGCTTTACATAAATGAAACAGCATTTTTTTCTGGATTTACAGGCTTTCTTTTACCTGTTTTGGTGCTGTGATTTCTGCACCTCCATTGACTGGAGTGTTTTTTTTTTTTTTTAGCTTTTGATTTCTTTTAGCAACAGTTTCTACTTGTAAATGTCTGATATAATTTGCTTATAGTGCTAAACTCAACACAGTGCTTTGGAACTTTGGATTTCATTTTCTGGTAGACTGTGTTTTATTTTGGTGCATTTCCTAAACTTAAGCTAATTTATTGAAACACCTTTTGGACTTGCTGGATTTGGTATCCCTACCTTGTTATGCATAGTAATACGATTTTTGACATAAAATTTAGCCTTGCTCTTCCTAGATGTTCATAGGTAGGTACTAGGCTATCGGCCCAAGGGCCTAAGTAAGCCTAGCCAACAAGGTTCCCTGGGTTATGGCACCCAAGAAAGTTAATTTCCTGTGCCCCTGTCGAGCAGAGCCACAGAAGTTATCCCTGGGGTGTATTTCCTATTTCCCATCCACTCATTCAGATTTTTCTTGAAGAGTGCTAATGAGGAACTTTGCTTGACATAGGTGGGTAGCTTGTGCCAGAGTATAGGAAGTCTCTGGGGAAGGAATCTATCCCTAAAACAACACTGATGTTGAGAAAATCCTTTAATGATAACAGCAAAGCTTTCAGGACTACACCCTTCTTCAATACTACAAACATTTCAAGAATCAAAGCAACTGAATTTAAATAGGAGCCAAAATCATCACATGATCGCAGCCAGCCAACCATGTGGTGAAAACACTTAAATGACAAAATTAGAATAAATAATTAATTAAAAGAACAACATAAATACAATCCAAACTTTAAAATTTAGTATATTGTAACCTCACTAAAATTGGTTTTAGAGTTATAGCTATGTTACAACCAGGTGAATGGTCGGCGGCAAAGTGCAAAATCCATTCATATTCCTTAATTTCTAGGAAGTTGTTAATACCACACCTCTCATAGATGCATACACCATGTAATATCACCACCTGTCATAGATGCATACACCATGTAATATCATACCTCTCATAGATGCATACACCATGTAATATCAGACCTCTCATAGATGCATACACCATGTAATATCACCACCTCTCATAGATGCATACACCATGTAATATCACATGCTTTCATTTAAAAGAAGTATCTCTCTCTCTCTCTCTCTATATATATATATATATATATAGATATAGATATAGATATAAAATATATCTATAAATATATATATATATATATATAAAACATTTAAATTTTATTTTGTATTTTTTGTATTATTTTAAATAAGTAAAAAACTAAACTAAAACCAAAGATGGCTTGTCACTATCTGTATATGGTCAACTAAATAGAGACCCAATAATCTAAAAAGAAACCATAAAGAGTTCCTCTTTTTGACACTTTGCTATGTTTTTTAAAGGTAAAGGCTTGTGTTATTATTTTGAATGTTAAGCAACTAAGACATATGGTTTTGCTTTGTCTGGGTATTCATTGCCTTTGAACTGTTAACCAAATATATTTCTTGCACATTTGATAATCATCAGTTGTAAAAATCAGCAAAATATAACATTCCAAGTAAATATAATTTTATGAATTTAACATGTTCTGCAATCATTTTTTTTTTCTTAGACGACTGCAAAAACTGAGCATATCAATATACTCACATAAAAAGTCACAAGGCCAAATGAATAGAAGGCAAGTCAAATACATCTGATTTTTTTTTTAAATGTGTAATAATAATGGCATGCAAGTTACTAAAAAAGATGACATAGTTACTAAGATTCAGAAATAGCGGCCACCAGTGGCAAGACATACCATGCGCAAAATATCAGTGGCAGCTTTTCCAGATCACTAAGATACCCAATGCAGCAATTATACATTGCTGGGAGAATCACCTTTGCTGGCTGTTACTGCAATTATACACTGTTGGGGGAATCACTTTTGTTGGCTGTCACTGCGATTACACACTGCTGGCAGAATCACTTTTGTTGGCTGTCACTGCGATTATACACTGCTGGGAGAATAACCTTTGTTGGCTGTCACTGCGATTATGCAATGCTGGGAGAATCACTTTTGTTGGCTGTCACCACCATCATGTTAAATGTTGATAAGGCATTCCAGGGAAGCAAACTTTGCTAATTATCCATATACTTTCCCCCAGAGATACCTGTGAAACAGATTTGTGCACCTGAGTGAGTCAGATCATCACTTGGGTGTATAAATTAGTATGGAGGAACATGTCAATTAACACTACTAAAATGCTGCATTCACCTGTCACTTTTAATTGAAGCGGTAGGTAAGTGTGTGGGAGTTTAGCAAAGAGATAGTGTGTGTGTGTGTGTGTGTGTGTGTGTGTGTGTGTGCGTGTGTGTGTGTGTGTGTGTGTGTGTGTGTGTGTGTGTGTGTGTGTGTGCGTGTCTGCAGAGGTATGAACAGTCTTGGGTGAGCGAGTATCTGCTTGGGTGATCTCAGTAAGAGGTTGCTAAGAGATAGTCAAGTGTGCAAGTGTGCATGCATGTGTTTATAGGTAAATCAGCGAGTGTGATCAGGTGGGGATATGTGGGTCTCATATACATTGAGTGAGTGTGTGTGTGTGTGTGTGTGTGTGTGTGTGTGTGTGTGTGTGTGTGTGTGTGTGTGTGTGGGGTGTGTGTCACTGTGTGTGTGTGGAGTGGCTTCTATATCTCTCAGCTCCCTAAAGAGTAAAACCTGTAATACTGAGGGGGGATACTAGACACCAGGGTACTTTTTAAATATTACCTTGTCACTTAAGAAGTTAATATAAAGAGGTTTTGTATCACAAAGTTTTTTATGGACAACAAGAAGTGTGAAACTCTAATGTCAGGTGTTATCAACCAGCTGTAGTCATCTGCAATTTATGAAGAACAGGGCAAATAAAGGAGAAAAAATCAGGGATGTTCTGCAAAATCAGGAACAGTTGAGAGGTGTGTGTGTGTGTGTGTGTGTGTGTGTGTGTGTGTGTGTGTGTGTGTGTGTGTGTGTGTGTGTGTGTGTGTTTGAGGGGGATGTCTGTGCCAAATCAATGCATGGGCTGCCAGGGGTGATTACCACAGTAAAGTCCTTATTAGCACTAGTGACAACAACACATGATACAGCAGAAATGAGGTCTTTTTTCATTGTGGCTAATCATGTCTCTGAATTGCATTTCCTCATTTGTGTAAACTTCCCCTTTTGGCCTTAGCAGTTTACAAGAGTATAGGGAGAATTTTTTTGAATCCTTGACCAAAATGTGCAAAAACAAATATTATTGAACAGTACTTATTAAACGTATGTGTTGTGATTTTTTAGTCTGCCTCTACGTATCCCACAATGTTTTGTTCAGCTTTAAAATATTACATAATAGCCCCTAAATTTCTGTCAATGCTTTGACTTTAGATATGTTTTCACATATACCCTGCTTTGTTTTAGTCAGTAGGTTTAATTACCATTTCTTGCTTTTCAATGACTACTTAAAAGACCAACAGGGATAATAACAGAGAACAGTATTCTCGGTGCCTGTTACTTCTTTTTCTTTCTAAAGTGGCCAATTTCCATTCTTTTGTTATGCCTGAGTCGTGGTCCTTTAACTCATCACTCCTTTACCTAAATATTTCCCCTTTGTATCTGTCAAGGTGGCAGAGGTCATTTGAGCTGTTTGGTGCTGTGATTGATACCCTGTACTATCTACCTACTTATAGTGGGACACATGCTTGCTGCACCAGAGCCTCTTTCTGTCCTCAAATTTTAATACTTAGTACCTAAACAAATGGTAAAACATCGTTTGGCAAACCTTCCAAATTCATTTTTCAGAGATTCCTGAGAAAGCAAAATTGTTAAATAATTGTGTCACAAAAGCCATAAAAAATAAAACATTTTGTTTTAATATAGCACTGTGATGCACATAAAATAAGACTTTTTGCATCAGCTTGCATTTTTTAAATAACAGTAATGCAAATGTAAACTATCTCATTATTGTAACCATTGATTACCTGAGACGTTATTGAGGGACAGGTCAAAAGTATGATTAAAAAATCATGAGCATTCTGCAAAATCAGGGATATTCGACATGTACGGTCTTGGGCATTTATTTCTTACTGTAGTCTTCTCTGTATTTGCTCCTGTAATTTGTCTCTTGCAATTGGAAGATTTATCCAAGTTGTCTGCAGTAATTTTCTTAAGGCAGTACATCATTGTTAATGCATCTTCTCCAATTTATTTTTCAGAAATTATAACTCAGTATGTAGCCCCCCTTCACTGTTTTGCTTCGGATTCCACTCACTTTGGTTTTCCATTGCTCTTTATAAATCTATCCCACACATTACTATTTATTGTGTTTATGTAAATATGTTTATTCGCTTCCATTTTTAAGTCCAAGATACTACCACTGGTGTTTCTTAAAGCTCCCATATCACTTATTACAAAGAAAGTAAAGTTGTTTATTATAATGACATCCAGGTTCATATCCCTGCATCAGACAACGGATTAAAGAACATGCAGTGACTAGGCAAATACTGCCTTGCTTGGGCAGAATGCATTACTTATCCATCTTAAGTGCCTTCTGTATGGGGGATTCTATGAATGTGTCTAATTTGCAATCGCCTGTGAACTTGGTCATACAGAGGCCAGTGACATTAGACTTTACTTCAGAGAAAAGATGCCAAAAAGGAGCTGCCCCAGCACCAAGTACCTGCTGACTCTGCTAGTGATGGTCCGTTTTGCAGACTTCAAAGCACTTTTCTGTAAGCCAGCTGATTGTCTAGTGGATGACGTAGGAGTTTACACCTAATCTCATGAGCTTGTCCAGTATCTGAAGGTTTTCAACATCATTATTTATCATATCAATGATAATTCTTTCTATGGTTTTACATACAGGACTAATCAGACTTATAAGTCAGTAATTACCCCCTGGTCAGTAGATTGCCTGCCCTTGTTCATAGGTTCATAGGTGTGTACTAGATTAATGGTCCTGGAGCCTTTATAAGCCTAGCCCATAGGATTACCCTGGCATCCTGCCACCCAACCTTAGTTCCCAGTGCTTCTGTCAAGCAGAGCCACTGAAGTGATCCCTGAGGTGAATTTTCTATTTCTCATCCACTCAACAAGATTTCTCTTGAAGAGGGCCAGTTAGGTGCCTTACGTGACATGCATGGAAAGTCTATTCCATAGCATGGACAGTCTTTGTGTTATGAACCTGTCCCTCCAGCATGTTCTGTTGATTGTGGTAATGAGGTTGAGGTCTTTGGAGCATGTGATGCGAATGGATTGGGATTTCTTTAGATGTAGCATTTCTAACAGAGCTGGGTCAGACATGGCTTTGTAAGTAAAGCAGAGATCACCTCTAAGTAGACAATATGAGACTGAGAATAGTTGGAGTTTTTTGAGTCTGTCCATATAGGACAAGTGTTTAAGGCCTAGGATCATCTTTGTGAGATACATTTGCGGTCTCTCCAGTTGTTGCAGGTGTCTAGTGAGGTACATGCTAAATGGAGCATTGTACTCAATGATTGGCCAAATAAGGGAAGAGTAGAGGGAGACAATGACCTCTTTCTTCCTGGATGCAAAACCCTTAGTAATGAGATGTGCCACATAGAAGGACTTTCTGACCACAGTGGCAATGTGGTGGTCAAAAGAAAGGTTGCTGTCAACCTTTGTTCCCAGATCTCTTATAACGCCTTCAGTGTTCAGTGGACTACCATGGATGTGGTAATTCATTGGAACCAGGTTTTTCCCAAAGGGGACGACGACATATTTTTTTGGCATTGAGCTTAAGGCCATGGTTCTGACTCCAGTTGTTGGTCTCAGTGAGGCCTTTCTGTAGGATGTCAACATTGCTTGGAGAGTTAATAATAGCTCCCAACTTGCAATCATCTGCGACTTTGTCAGCCAGAGACCCTTTGTGTTGGCCTGGACTTCAGAGAAGTAGATACCAAGCAGGAGAGGACCCAGGACTGAACCCTGTGGGACTCCACTCATGACTGGTCAGCAGTCTGAATTGGAGTCAGCTACTTTCACACTGTGGGTTCTATCTGTGAGCCAGTTTGCAACCCACCTAGTGATATAGGGGTTGATGCCTAGCTTAGTGAGTTTTACTATGATTCCTGAGTGGGGAATTGTATCAAAGGCCTTGGCCAGATCAAGGAAGGCTGTATGAACCACCTTGCCTTCATCCACAGCTCTGGTGACTGACTCAAAGAAGTCGACTAAGTTGATCAGGCATGATCTACACTTCACAAAACCAAACTGTGTGGGATCCAGAGTTTGGAGATTCCATATATCCTTGTTTATTGGGTCCATGATGATGCATTCCATAACTTTGCATATCAGCCTCGTCAGGCTAATTGGGCAATAGTTTCCAGGGTCTGTAGTCACTCTTCCTTTGTTGAGAGGGATGACTGTAACAGTGTACCATTCAGAAGGGACAAAGCCTGAGGTGAGGCTGTGATCAAACAGGGCACACAGGTGAGGTGCCAGTTCACTCTGTAGTTCATGTAGAGCACAGCCACGGATATTGTCTGGTCCCATAGAAGCTGTATTCTTGGCCTTGGACAATGCTGTTTTAACCTGTGTAGCAGTAATACTGGGTGTCTGGCAATCTACTGGTATTGTAACTGGTCCTCTGGGGGGGGTAAAGTTGGCACTGAATCTGTCGCCAGTATATTGGCAATATCTGTTGGCTTGGTATAGGAGGTACCATTGTGCAGTAACTCAGAGCAAATCTGGGTATTGCCATGGAGATTCCTTACATAACTATAAAAGACCTTGTGGTTGTCTTTACTATCTGCTACAATTCTGTTTTCATAGCTTCCTTTGGAGGATTTGATGAGGGATCTCAACTTTTTGTTGAGGCTGATAAGGGAGTTTTTCCAGTATTGGGACTTCACCTTATTCTGCATCAGTTTCCTCCTTCTGTTGTAGAGTTTGTTTATGGCAGGGGACCACCAGATTGGCTTCCTTTTTTTGGAGGAGAGCATCTTGGTTCTATTGGGTATGGCAAGATCCATGCATTTGTGTACATGTTTATACAGTGCATTGGTGTATGATTCGGCAGTCATACAACTATTCTCCATTTGCATGGGTGCCGTGAAGTTAGCCACCTCTGTTTTTAGGATCCCAAAGTTAGCTTTCGAGAAGTTTTTCATGGTGGTTTCCTTTGCAGGGGGATGGGAGGGATGTGGATATCCAAGGTGATTAGTTTGTGGTCAGATTTAACCAGGGAGGAGTTGACTATTGGTGTAGAGCAATGGTCTCCCATGTTGGTAATGACCAGGTGAAGTATATTGCTACAGAAGGATAACAGCTGCAGTCCTATGTTCATTTGGCATAAGGTCTGTTTGGAAGCTATGGTTAAATAGTAGCGAGTCCTTCATGTCATGTTTCCTGCTATCTAGGAGGAATTTTGGGATATTATTAGGACCCACTGATGCAGTACTTTTGTCATTTTAGAGATCATTGAAAACTTATTCCCTAGTGATGGTCATAGTTAGGGTTACTTCTTGAGAAATGTCAAGGGCAGAAAGCAGGATAAAGTTGGAGCAGATGTTATCCGCCAGTAGATTTGTTATATCATCTGGCTCAGTAAAGGATCATAGGAGCATAGGATTATAGGAAATTACCAGGCTATTGGCCCTGAGACCCTTACAAGCCTAGCCAAGAATTTAGTCCATGTTCCAACAAGTCAGCACCATATGCCACTGTCCAACAGGGACACAGGTGGAATCCCAGGAGTGTATTTTCTATTTCCCATCCAGTTATCCAGGTTGCACATAAAAAGGTTTAATGAGGTACACTGCTTTACATGGAGAGGGAATCTATTACACCAATGGGGGAGTCTCTGGGACACAATTCTGTCCAGCCAACAAGTCCTACTGATGTCAGGGACCAAGTTGAGGTCACACATGTGGATTACTCGAGTGGAACTTGACTTGCAGATATGCAGCAGTCCCATCAGGGCAGGGTCTAAGATTGCTTTGAATGCCAGACAAAGGTCACCTCTGAGGAGTCTGTAGGGGACTGAGTAGAGGGACAGGGCTTGTTTGAGGCCCTGGATTCTCTCGGTGAGGAACCACTGTGGTCTCTCCAGCTGCTGCATGTGCTTTGTGAGGTACATGCTGAAAGGGGCATTGTACTCAATAATGGGTCTTATAAGGGAAGACTACAGGGATGTTATGATCACCTTGTCCCTGGATGTGATACCCTTGATAATGAGGTGGGCCATGTAGACAGCTTTCCATACAATGTAGGCAATATGGTGGTCAAAAGTCAATTTGCTGTCAAGTGGATGCCCAAGTCCCTCACGACTGATTGCATGCTTAGTACCGTATTACCAATGTGATCATTTCTGGGGATGGCACTCTCCCCAAAAGGGATGATAATGCATTTTTTGGCATTCAGTTTGAGGCCATGTTTCTGGCACCAGTCATTTGTATGGGTGAGACCTTCTTAGAGGATGTCTACATCACTAGGGGAATTGATGACAGCATCCAGCTTGCAGTGATCTGCAAACTTGGTCAGCCATAGCCCACTAGACTTGGCATGCACCTCCGAGAAGTATATCTCAAACAGCAGAGGTCCCAAGACTGATCCCTCAGGTACACCGCTTGTTGCAGGTCTACTACTTGAGGTGGCTTCCCCTATTTTGACTAGGTGGTTTCTATCAGTGAATCAGTTTGTTATGCATCTGGTAATATATGGATTGATGCCTAGTTGAGAGAGTTTATCTATTATACCTGAGAGGTGAATAGTATCAAAGGCATTGGCCAGGTCAAGGTAAGCAGTGTGCACTGTCTTCCCCTCATCTGTGGCCTTGGTGACTGTCTCAAAGAAGTCAACTAAATTTAACAGGCATGACCTCACTGTGACAAAACCAAACTGTGTGGGATCAAGTGTCTGGAGGTTGCCAATGTCCTTGTCAATGAGTTCCATGATAATCCACTCCATGGCCTTGCAGACTAGGCTAGTTAGGCTGAGGGGTCTATAATTTCCTGGATCGGTGGACGCTCCACCTTTGTGCAAAGGGATGACAGTAGCTGTCCTTCACTTGGCTAAAATAAAGTCGGTACTCTGTCTTTGGTTGAATAGGTTGCTTAATGGTGCTGCAAGTTCCTTCCTGAGTTAATGTAGGATGCAGCCTGTGATGTTATCGGGTCACATAGAGATTGTATTTTTTGCCTTTGAGAGGGCAGTGATGACTTGCTCCCTAGAGATAAGGGGAGGTGGGGCAGGTACTGGGGTTGTCCTGTTTTACTGATGGGGTGATAGAGGAGTGAAGTTTTTCACTGAACCTGTCTGCCAGCAGGTTGGCTATATCTACAGTGCTTGTGTATGTGGTGTCCTTGGCCAACAGTTCTGAGCAGATCTGGGTGCTTACTTTGAGATTGCGGACATATGTGAAGAAGGCTTTATGATTGTCTTTAGTAGATGTGGCCAGTTTGGATCAGGGTAAAGGTTTGAATCTTGATAGATTCAAAGAGGTCCAGATAGGTGGAGTGGGTATCTTGAGTCAGAGTTGGAGGCCGATAGCTAGCTATGGTTTGAATAGGGGTCTTGTCAGTTGTTAACCTGGAGTGTCTCCTGTGCATCCTACTGTTTGACCAGCCTGGAGCTGTGTATGCCTTTTATATATATTGCAACTCCACCTCCTTTTGCTTTGCTGCCCACAGTTTGGGGTCTGAATGTATGATAAGATGAGTAACCTGGTATGGCTGGGGTGCTCTCCGATCTTTGAACCAGGTTTCTGTGACTGCACAAATGTCAGCTTCTTCCAGGGTTAAGAATGCTGGGAATGAGTGCAGTTTCATGTTTAGACTTCTAGCATTTAGCAGCATGACCTTTAATTTACATTTTGATTAAATGTTCATGTTGGTAGTTTTGACCAGGTAGCTTAATTTGCAATTAGTTTAGCATATTGTTGTGAATTGCCGTTGAAGCTGTCGATGTAGCTAAAGAATGCCTCGCAATTGCCCTTAGGCTGGAAGGCTACCTAAACTAGATTAAAGTTTGCCAGAGTGCCACTTAATAGTAAGTGGTTTGCCTTGACTAATTCTTGAAAGTTCTAGATCTGGCTAGTGTCTCAGACATTATTTCAAAGGCTACAACTTCATGGGGTAACCTGATCTGTGAGGATGTTGCAATTTTTGCGTGTGCATGCATGTGTGTGTGTGTGTGTGTGTGTGTGTGTGTGTGTGTGTGTGTGTGTGTGTGTGTGTAGGGAGGGGGATTGCAAAGTTCACCCATGTTCACGAGGGCTAGGTCAATTATCTTTGCACCCCTAGTGGGCATATGGACTAGCTGGAATGTTTGGGCCTGTGAGTATGTGGTTTTGTAGCATTCTTACTTAGTAGTGGTATAGATGAAGTTCCCCATGAATATGCATGAATATGATATTGGGTTGACTGGAGAGTTACTGTAGTACATTTAATTACCTCGGGAGTTACTGTAGTACATTTAATTACCTCACTGCTCATACAGATACAAGCCGGTTCAACAATCCTATGTAGAGAGAGGTAGCTTGGCTCACTGCTTTGGCTGCTTGGATGGGAGGTTGTGTATAGAAATGAATTTATTGATGACTTATCACAGAAACCGTTACCGCAACTGCAGAAATGACCAACTCCCTTACAAACAAATCCTTACAAACAAAGAAACCATTACCACAACTGCAGAAATTACCAAGTCCCTTACAAACAAATCCTACTGCCCCCTCCACAAAAGATGTAGGTCCAGACCACTGTCCTGCACTGAAACAACCATATTGTACCACCTCCCCCCAAAAAAATGTATAGACCATGGACAGGTATTGCAATATATTATCTCTTTTGCATTATCACATTAATTTGTCTTTTGCGTACAGTACAAGTGTAACTGTTAGACTTCACTTACAAGTCAGCCTTTGACAAGCCTCAGTGTCATATTATAGCAGCCAGTCCCACAGATGCTCATTCAGACAGGTGCTGGCATTCAGCACAAATCTTCCACGCCACATCACAGCAAGGAGATCACTATCCTAGTGGTACTAACCTGATCAACAAAAACTAAATAAACATAATGCATTATCTCTCTGTCCTTTCAACATCCTTGCTGCTCTCAAAGAATTACTGAAGGTTTTCCCATTTTCCAAACTGTTGTAAATATTGTACCATTACATTCTGTGTGGAGTCTGCATGTCCTCCCAGCGGTTGAGTGGCATTTGAAAGACATGCGTAGAATGGGCCTGCCTTCGCTGAAGGTTGGGCGTCGAGCTGGCACCTCAGCACCCGTAAAAATCTACTGCCAATCATTAGCGGACCGGAGTTCCGCTGTGGTGACCCCTAACCGGGAAAAGCCGAAAGTAGAAAAAGAACAACAACACTCTGTTTACTAGAATGCATATACACAATCTAATCTGAACTGCTTATGTTAGTGCTTACATATCTGTCTCTATTGCTTATGAAATGTTTTGAATTTCATCCAGGTTCATCCTGAACTTGGTCAGTGCTGATCATTGCACTACCCAAGTAAACAAATAACACACACACACACACACACACACACACACACACACACACACACACACACACACACACACATGCACACGCACAGACGCACACACGCACACACACACACACACACACACACACACAGTGTGTGTGTGTGTGTGTGTGTGTGTGTGTGTGTATAAATTATATGCATTTTATATAAGGCCTATAACAAATCAAGCTCTACCCACAATGGCAAACAGATAATAGATTGCATACAAAATACTAAACAAGGTACCATACAAGCAGCAACACTGAGTTACTTGTGTTACATTATTACAGTGAAATATAATCTACAGAATAAAATGTACAAAACATTAAGAACACCTAAATAACAAAAACCTGTAACAGGTACTATTTTATGCAAATGCTGCAGGAGTGGTTCAGTCCATCACCCAACCAACAAGACAATGGTTATAGCAAGTGATTAATACACTGTTACACTACAGAGATGCACAATGGGCCATGAAGGTGCTAATGGAGGTGTAAACAAATAGCAGAAAGCATGTTCATACATTTATAAAATGAACAAAGGCACAATAGAAAGCAAAAGCCTAGCCAGTTAGCATCACTGATGAGGAATGCTGTTAAGCCATCACTGTCATGGTATTAAAATAGCATCATTTTAATGTATTTCTTGGCTTTGTGAAAAGAGCTTATAGACTTAGATGTTCTGCTTAATTACAGATGACTTTGGCTCAATATGCACTGTATAATCAAAGTCTAAGGAAAAAATAATGCCTATGGCCCACCGACCAACATGCTACCATTTGTGCAACCCAAAGCATAACTAGAAACACTGTTATAGAAGTATGTAGATCCTTTAATAACATTTTTTATTAAAAAAGAAGAAAGGGAGCATAACCTACAAAGCAACACAGAGATCTTACTTGACCAAAAGTCAGACAGTTGAACGTGAAATGGTGCCTTAAGCAAAGTGTTCCATGACACCTAACCCCATGCTTCCCACTTCCTATCCCATACGCATCCCACAGTGCCTCAGGGTTCCATGACACCTTACCACATGACTGCTCCTCTCCCATACACATCCCACAGTACCACCACTCCTGGTTCCTTATCACAGTAATCCTACATAATCCAGATTATTAATTTTTTAACCTTTTATGGTATTATAAGTATTATTCTTCAGATGCAGGTATATGAACCTGGATGATTTTATAACAAAGAACTTTACTTTCATTGCAATAAGTGAGAAAGGAGCTTTAAGAACCATCAATGCTGGTATCTTGGAATTAAAAAGGGAAGGGAATAAACATGTTTACAGAAACACAATAAATAGTAACATGTGCGATGGATTTATAAAGAGGAATGAAAATATGAAGTGACTGGAATCAGAAACAAAACAGTGAAGTGGGGCTGCATATTGAGTTAAAATGCGTGAAAAAAATAAACCAGAGAAGATGCATTAACAGTGATTTACTGGTTTAAGAAAAATACTTCAGACAACATGGATAAATCTTCCAATTGCAAGAGATAAATTACAGGAAGCAAATACAAACAACAGCACAGTAAGAGGTAAATGGTTCAAGATTATGCATCTCAAATGTCCCTGATTTTGCAGAATTCTCCTGATTTTTTTTAATGTTACTTTTGATTTGTCCCTTATAACTTCTCAAGTAATCACTGGCAATTACTGTTAAGTCAATAATGTGATAGTTTATTCTTGCATTACTATTGTTTAGAAAATGCATGTTGATTCAAAATGTCTCATTTTAAGTGCATCACAGTGCAATATAAAAACAAAATGCTTTATTTTTTACGGCTTTTGTGACACAATTATTTAACAAATTTACTTTCTCAGGAATCCCTGAAAAATGAAGTTAGAAGGTTTACCAAGCAATGTGTTACCAATTTTTAGGTAGTAAGAATTTGAGTACAGGAAGAGGCTATGGTACAGCAAAAGTAAGTGTGCCACTGTTAAGTACATGGATAGTACAAGGCAACAGTACATGAACTTTGTCTCCTACTGAGAGCTATCAGTTACAGCAGCAAACCGCTCAAATTACCGTACAAATAGTCAAAACACAAGGCAATACTTTTCACTACACGGTGCTAGTCAAGAGTCCAGAGATCACAGAGAAATAGTTAAAATAGTTCAGTAGTACAGTTCTGACATCACAGAAAAACACTTAGTCTAATCTTTCTAGTTTATAGGTATTTCTAAGAGAAAACACAAGTCTAAGATAAACTTACATATAGAGCAAGACAGTAGATCCGCGGTGATGGTGCTGCAGTAGTGTTGTTGCCTCACAGTAAGACTCTGTCCGGTTCGATTCTCAGCTAGATTGTCTTCTGCGTGGAGACATGCGTGAATGGGCGTACCTTCGTTGAAGGTTGTACGTCAGGGCTGGTAACTCGGCATGTAAAAATCAACTACCAATCATTAGTTGACCGGAGTTCCGCTGTGGCGACCCCTAACCAGGAAAAGCTGAAAAAAGACTTTGGCAAATAGAAAGGGGATGTGTTTTGGGGGAGGGGAGATGAGTTTAAGGACTACAACTCAGGCATAACAAAAGAATGAAAATTGGCCACTTTAGAAAGAAAAAGAAGTAACAAACACTAAAGATGCTGTTCTATGTAATTATCCTGCACTGTTTGTCTTTTAAATAGTTATTGAAAAGCAAGGAATTGTAATTAAACCTGACTGACTAAAAGAAAGCAGGGTATATGTGAAAGCACATGTAAAGTCAATGCACTGACAGGAGCTAAGGGGCTATGACGTAATATTTTAAAGCCAAACACTGCATTGTGGGATACCTAGAGGGAGACTAAAAAAATCAAGATGCTGGACTCCATGTGGGTAGACTCTGGAATTACATTTAAAAATACAAAAATAGTATACAGAGTCCAAAAGTGGTATTAAACTGTAGGAAACATCAGGACATCAAGACATGTTTATTTTCAGTCTGTGGGTGGAGATCTCCATTAAATGAGTCTCAGTAGTTTAAATATTCACCGTGGTGCCATCTAGCATTCCTTTTGGCTTTGTACTAAAGCTTAGCCTTCCACCTCATGCCATGAATGGACATAACTCCATGCCTGTCAACCATCTGCCCACTATTTTACAGGGTACCCCTTTTGTTGACTGCTATAGTAACTAATCAAATGATTTTTTTGAGTTCACCACTTTATTACACACATATAATTCTCTCTTTTTAAAACAGTGGTGAGCTTGAAAAGTTGTCTAATTATTTTTCTCTTTACTTTTCTAAAATAATGCCTCTTATATCTGTCCTGTCGCACAGAACTCACAAATTGCTGCAATCAGTAAACCATGCAAAACATTTGAATTTCATATTTCTTATTGTATAGGAAAACCCAAACTTTTGTCTGGTTAGTTAGTGTAGTGTGTTAATAGTACGGCTCCTTGTGTCAGTGGTGCAGATTTTGAAACCTTTTCTTTTACATATTTTATGTTTAACTCTTAAATAATATTTTCAAGAATCCCTGGTGCCTTGTGGTAGTTCTACAGCAGACAAATATCCTTAGTGTAAGGGTACACGGGGTCAGAATCTTTTTTTTTTTTTTCATTTCCTTTATTGCATGCTGGAAGACTTATAACTGCCATTAAAAAATGATATGTAGAGCATCCCTGTTGCCTACTGTCCCCTCCAGTCCATGTCTTTCATTCTGCAATTTTTTTAAGTGTCTTTACTGACAAAATCAAAGTAGCCTATCTGTTTTCAAAATGCATTTCCTTAATAGTTGCTTACCTTGCCTGTGTTTTTGTCATTAAAGTTTGCATTCTCACTTTCTTTTTAAGGAAGTTCTCTTCCAAAAAAATACCCACCATATACAAAACATGTTCCATCTTGCTTGAATAGTCTGCAGGAAGTCCTGCTTCCTTGCTGATGTGCTGACATCAGGTTAGGGTCAGCAGAATCCATTACTTAGTCAGTAAGATGGAGAAAAAGAGTACAGAGAGAGGATTTTCAGATTGGAGCAGTTTTACTTGTATATTTTTGTCTCATTTTCAGTATTATGGTTACTTACACATTGTTGGTTAACCTGGTCTTCAAACATTCATGTATTCTGCATTCCTTTTTAGGTGAAAATAAATGCGTAGACTGCTTCAGTTTTACTGTCCCACACGCATATCATGTGCAGCATAAAGCCCATAACTGAGTTCCCCTCTAATTTTGTCTAATGTTACTGAATCGTATATTTCATCTGTCCATGACTTGTGCGGAACATCCTTGATATTGTCTCATATTTTTACCCTGTCCACACCTCTTAAAACATTTGATTGTTTTAGTAAATCACTTAGGATTATAATCAGACACTAATGTTAGATATTAAAGTTTCATAGTTTATAAGTTAATTTTGCCTAGAAAGTGCATGTTAATGCAAAATTGTTAAATTAGTAAACAGCGGTCTACTATAGATGATCAAAATCCCAAAAAGCCGACTTTCATATGGCCGAGACCATATGATCGACTTTTGGAATTTCGAACATCGTTTAAAAAAAACACAAAACAAAAACTTGCCTACAAGTTGCTGCACCCCCCACACCCCCTGCAATTTAAATATACCAACTGCAAGATCGCACTACAGTGCAGAAGATGGAACTCTTCCCATTCCGCACTATACAGAGATGTCCGTTCTGAACATTTGAAATTCCAAAAGTTGATCATATGGTCTCAGCTATATAAAAGTTGACTTTTTCTGATTTGGGATTTCAGTCATCTGTAGGGGACCCGTAAACAGATATAGTACACTCAGCCCATGTGCAGGATTAACATGATATTTATTTACGTACAAAAAAAAACCAGAGGAAAGAGCCGCACCTTACTAATACAGGAAGTGCAGGAAAGATCCAGCTCACCAAAGTAACAAGCTAGCATGATGGTGCAAAGACATAAAGCACTTTCCTCATAAGTCAATGGATAGCCAAAGTTTGTGAGCAGGAAATAACAGTAAAATGAAACAACACAATATCCAATAAACTGGAACTTCAGAGTAGGAAGCCATCCTGTCATCCCAGAAGAAAGAGAAAGACTGAAGTTATGTGCAAAAAAGTGGTTGCACATAATTTTTAAGATACAATATGAAGAGTTATTTCCAGTGTCAAGTGTTCCTGACCGTGATATTACAGGATTTGACCACTACTCAATGAGAACTTATAGGTATGACAACCCACTGCTCACCTCCATGTGCAGACATTCATGCATTAATACACATGCAGACTTACACGCACAGATACACTAACCTATTCACCCATACACAGGCATACATACACACACACACACATACACACACACACACACACACACACACACACACACACACACACACACACACACACACACACGCACACACCTACCTGACTTATCCCATAACTCATTTCCTTACTGTGACATCTCAGGAAGACACACACTCATACATATTTTTAAACATGTAGCCCCTCACATAGACACATGTACACACTGCCCAGCACTAGCTGACTGCTAAACTGCCTGGCACTTATCTCTATCGCAGTGGGTGAACACTAGTTTTTGGTCATGTTCCATTAACATGAAAGAGATTCTCTGAATCACTTGGCTGTGTAAATAACTTACCACAGGCATTTCCAAGGGTTAAGCACATGCCTAATTAGCATAATTTGCTTTCCCAGAATGCCTTGCTAGTACTATGGTACGACTGTTTCTGAATCATAAATGGTTATACACCTCATGGTAATCTTTATGAATCAGGTCCATAGCATCTCAGTGTTTTGTTGCTTGCTAGTACATTGCCACCACAAATTAATTTGCTGACACCAGGCTTGACAAGATTGCTAGAATAAAATTCATCCAAAGTAAGTCTAGAACTTATATTAGTGCGTGAGAGTATGCATGCAAGACTTACATACATACGCATAATGAATTTAGTTGGTTGCAGCTTAGTCTGTTTATACGTTCAAACAATAGCATTGACTCTGCTGCCATGAGCAGTGTAGTGACAACTTAGAAAATTCAGCTTGATGTAGGCTCTTTGATCTCCATTGTTTATGATTAATGCTTTAACTATTCAGAATCTGTCATGCAGCTTTTCATTTTGAAGCTAACACTGTATATTTTTATTAAAACCAATTAGTTATTGTTTTACAGTCAGCAGTTATCTTTCTGTTATAAGCATGCTTTCATGTCCCTTTGCATTGTTGTATACTTTTGGAGTCAGCAAATTAATGAAGTAATTATGTATGCCTGTTGCAGTTTTGTTTTAAATTATGAAAACATAAGATTTGATGTATTGTCACATGACTTGACTGCCTCTTTAATTTTTCCCTGGGGGCATATTTTACTATTTCTCTATTTTACATTCTTATTCTGGGTGTTCTCTTTTAAATCATTTCAAAATAATAATTTGTATTATGTAGCCTTTACAACTGTGTCATAATCTCACACATTATCTTTGGTTGATTTTGATAATCTAGTATATTTATTAGTTTGTTATATTTCTGTCTGAAAACTTTATTTTTTTTGTTCTCAAGTTAACCAGTCAAACAGTAGTATAATTCTAATTTATTTGGCTAACAGAATAGAACAAAATGTGATCAGACAGTAAATATACATAGAATATTTAAGAACTGACTTATACTCCAATTGTTTGAGAATTTCTTACAGAAGAAAGCTTTAAGACTGTAATGGAAGCAAATTAGGTAAACTCTGACTCTGCTGTAAAGGTACGCACTAATGAAGGTTTAAAGTAATTAAGTCAAATTTTGCAAATTACATTTATATGTTAAAGGCTTAAATTTAAACACTTAACGCCTACTTTCAAATCCAAGAACTCACCAAAAGCTAAATTAACATTGATAGTTTGTTCTTAATTCAGCTTCCAAAACTGAGTATTGCTGAAAGGATACATTTATGTCTTATTTTACTGAGTCTATATTATTCTAATTTACTCAGGACTCGTGCTTGCGAATGCAATGAAATATGCAGTTATTTGAACTGTTAACTGTGTAAATACCACTTAGCCAATGCACTATTAAAGGAAGGAAATTTGAAGGTCTGCATCTTTCCATCTCCTCTTACTTTCATCATGATTGCATTTAAGATAACACTTGTTATTCATAGGGTTTTATTGCTAGCTTTAATCATTGTGACAAACTTTTCTCTTACTGATTGTATTGTTCTAAACTGTATTATTTGGAAATCCTGAAATTAGCACATTGCACACAGTGTGGCTTCATTAGGGATTCATGTGATAGTGCTAACCTCTTTTTGTGTCTGTTTGCATGCATGTAAAAAATAATGAGGCTTGCTGGTAGGGCCCTCTTCTGGGGGTACTAAACAAAATGATTTATCATACTAATTGGAACAACTGTGACTTTTTAGTCTGTCTGGTCCACATAATTAGGAAAACTACTTTCTTCTTCATTTTTATTAAAAATGGTACATATTGTTCCAGTCCCGGTATCTGAAGTCTAATTGAATAAAAGAGGGAAGTATTCAAACAGTGAAAAACAAGCAAAAAAAAAAAACCCAGGAGAAAGGCACGCAGCAAAAAGCTATGAGGATTCTCCTTTCTCACTTTTCCACAATATGATTACTCCATTGCAGTGTCTCAAATTTTTGGCCAGCTCATTTGATAATGGTCAGACAATTAAAAAGCAGGTTATCTCCTTAAGTTATGTTAGTGCACAACCATAGCTTGCTCACCTTACACTAACCCCTTTAGTGCTTCAGCCAAGTAGTAAATACAAAATCATCATGCACTTATGAAGCTATGGTAAAGAAGCACCTTTACAAAACAATGCAATACTGAATTCCTACACCATAAGCACCTGCTGATTGTGCTGTCTGACAGCTTACTCCCTGAGCAGCTGCCCTGTTTATCCCAGCCTATTTACAGGTCAGCATTACTGATACAGTATGGCTCAGTGGCATAGTGGGTAGTGTTGCTGTCTCATAGCAAGAGATTCTCAAGTTCGATTCTCATCTGGGGTGCCTTCTGTGGTATGTCTTTTCATGTCCGCCCAGTGTTCACCTGAGATTTCTCCAAGAGCTCTGGTTTCCTCCTACATTTTAAAGACATGCTGTGGATGGACTGGACACACTAAACTGGCCATAGGTGAAAGTTTGCATGTGTTGCATGAAAGGACAACAGTGGATGGGCTAGCCACCCAGCAGTGAACATTTGCTTTAAAAGATTGCCACTGTTGATGTGACACCCAGACACAAATACAAAAATGGGAAAAGGAGTTGTTGATGGATGGATGGATGGATGGATGGATGGATGGATGGATGGATGGATGGATTGATGGATGGATGGATGGATGGATTACTGGAGGTAGTCAGGATTAGAACAAGAACATAACTAGTGTGTCTTAAAACATTGTCTGAGACTTTTTTTGAATTGAGTTAGTGAGGATACTAGAGTAAGGTCGGCAGGAACGGCATTCCAAATTTTGCAAACAGAGTTGGCAAACGGAGTTCCCAGCTGAATTATTGGTTTTGAATGTTTGAACCAGCAGTCTATTAGATGAGCATTACTGTAGGGGCTAATGATGCTTTTAAGTGCAGGTGTATTTTTAGATTGGTTGAGTACTTTATATCCCACTATAAGCTGGTTGTATTGAAGTAGGCTAGGTAATTCAAGCCACCCTAGAAGATTTAGGTTATGACAGTGGTGTGTCCTATGACAAATCTAGCAATGTGGTTATAACAGCTAGAGAGCTTGCTAAGGTCGGATTTGTTCAGATTGGTGAATAAAGGGGAGGCATAGAGAAGGGTAGAGAGTAGATAGGAATGGGCAATAGCAGTTCTAGCAAATGGACTAAGAAAAGGTTTAATCTTATAAAGGGAGCCAAGTTTTTTATTAATGGTTATGATAGTTTGGTTGACATGCATATCAAATTTAAGGTTATTATCTACTATAATGCCTAAGAGTTTAGTTTGGGCTTCTGGGGAGATAATGGTGGCATTATTAGATTTAATGGTAAAGAACAGTAATGAGGACCTACGAGTGGAGGAAAAAGTAGCAGATTTGTTTTGTTAGGGTTTAAAATCAAATGATGATTACAGAGCCAATTTTCAACAGCGTTAAACATATTCTGGGACAATGTCATTAGTTTTGTCTGGGAGGTAGCTGAGCAGATTAAAGTGGAGTCATCTGCATACTGAATGCAGGTTGCATCTGGGATGACAGAGTGGAGGTCATTAATAAAGATAGAGAAAAGAAGGGGTCCTAGTATAGAGCCCTGGGGGACTCCTAGGATGATGAGTAGAAGGGAGGATAGTTTGCCCTGCCATAGGACAGTCTGTTGTCTACCACAGAGGTAGGGCTGAAACAATTAGAAAGCGTGGTTATCTAAGGAGAAGGCCTTCAAAGTATAGATGAGTTTTTGTGGTTAACCATATCGAAGGCCTTGGAGAAATCAAGAAAGAGGGCTGAGGTTAGTTTGTTATTATTTTGGTTATGGATTATGACATCAGAAAAGGAGAGAAGAGCTGAGGTAGTACTATGGAATGGCCTAAGGCTATACTGAGAGCTAGCCAACAGATTGTTCTGGATAAGATAGTGCAGGAGTTGTTTATGGATGTACTTCTCCGTAATTTTAGCCAGAGGTGACAGAATAGCTATGTGTCTGAAGTTTGACAGTTCAATGGAGCTACCTCTTTTACGGAGTGGTATAACATGGGATATTTTCCATATGGAGGGGATAATAGCTTCAGATATGGTTCTACTGGGGTCTATATTAGATCACCGAATGCTTAAGTAAGCGAATGGTTATTAATCTACCCCATGTAAGTGAAAGCTTACAAAACCGAACTGTCAGAACAGCGATTTTTTTCAAGGGAAAAAAATTGCTGTTCCAACAAAAAAAAAAAAAAAAAAAAAAAAGTAAGCACATTAAAACATGAGATTAAGTGGGGGGCTTCACCCCCCACACCTCCCCTACTTAAATATACCAACTTCGAGACCGCACTACAGTGCTGAAAATGGCAAAGTACCGAAGTGGCCAAGCAAATTCTTTCCCAGGGAAGGAATTTGCTTACATGCCACTTGAATATTTTGCAGTTTCATTTTTGTCAGTTTGACCAAGACGCATTTGAAAACATACATCTTTGGTCTGCTGATAGGAACCCGTTCTACTGATTAAGCTGGAGATGGGGTATCTATGGCATCTGCAGCTTTTTGTAGATACTCTGCAGGGAGGAGATCAGCAGCTTTTTGTAGATACTCTGCAGGGAGGAGATCAGCAGATAGGGTGGTTGGCTTTAATTTCTTAATTAGGGCACAGATAAGTGATATAGGTACTGGTTGAAAGCTAAACAAGAGTTGGGAACTGGGTATAGCGGCAGCTGAGTTAGAGCAATTGGGAGTTAGCTGACTAGCTAGGGACTGGATAGTCTCTGTGAAAAAACTATTAAATGTATTGGCAACATCCTCTGGGGTTTTATGGTTGAAAGATGAAGGGGTTGAAGTGGTGGTTTGACCTGGGTGAAGACGTTTGTTTATTCCTGCCTAGAATTTTTAAGGTTTGTTTTGATGTTTCTGCTGAAGATGGCAGTAACAATTTTTTTTGTCTAACGTAACAGATTTCTTTGTGTCTTTTCTTAATTACCGATATCTTAGTTGATCTAGTGGGTTTTTTGTGGCATGCCAAGTGGCTCATGCCTTCTTTCTAAGTAAGATTTTTGATTTGGTATCTTTTGAAAGCCACTGTGCAATTTTTGCTTTGGTTTTAATAGAGTGAGTAGGAGTGTGAGAGTCCAGGATGGCAAGGAAATTGGTCTTAAAGTATGCTACAGCTTCATCCAATGGTAAGTGTTTTAGGACTGACCAATTACATAATTTGAGTTCATTCTGGAAATTGGTGAGGTTAAAGTTCCTATTAATTCTTATAGTTTTGTAGATGGGCTGGTGGGAGTTATCAGCCTTGTACTTAATTATGTAAGTAAGAAAATGGCCGCTTAGGTCTTCAGGGAGGGTCCCTGACTTGTACATATGGGGATGGTTATTGATAAGTATCTAGTCTGTGGGGGAGGATATGATCGGTCTGATCATGTATGTTTACGTGGGTTGTAGGAGATTCCGAGGAGCAGGTGTTCCAGTCAGTGTTGAAGTCCCCAAGAGCAATGGTTTCTTGGGGATGGATACTGGATAACCAATGGAGGATGTCTTCTAGTGTGTTTGTGTTATTACCTGGGGGAATCTAGCCACAGATTTTGTTTATACATTTGTTTTTGCTAATTTGCAGTTTGGTTATAAGAATTTCTGCATTATTAACCTTGGGTGGCTGTAAGGAGTCCTTAGTAACATTCAGTTTAGTTTTATAAAGTATAGCTACCCCACCACCTCTCCTAATATGACAGTCTAATCTGAGTATGTTGTACCCTGGTAGTAATACCTCATTATCTGTAGTTCCTCGTTTTAGCCAAGTTTCTGTTAGACATAATATATCAGGGGAGTGAACTGCCAAAAGGGCATGCAGGTTATGGACCTTATTATTTATGTTTCTAATATTTAAGTAGGAAGTTGATGTGGTTTGAACTTGTATATACTGTTTGAAACATTCTTGTTGCAACTGTCTGATGAAGTCTCACTAAGGGGTGAGACGAAAAGTGCTTTATGGTTACTGTTTTTTATTATTTTTATAGTTTGTTTGAAGCAAAGTCTGAAGAATAAACTTTGGAAGCTACTACTGTGTGCGTGCCTCAAGCCCTCTTGCCTGCATTCCTGTTTTTGCAGTTACCTGTTTCAGTATTCTAATATTTAAGTGGCAGACCAGAAATGAATTCAGGGATCTATTTGAAGGTATTATCTTAGGGCAATTAGTAGTTTGGGGGCTAAAGTCATCAGGTGAGGATGGGCCGGGGTTAGGGTGGATGTCTCCAGCCATTGTGAGGTTGTGTTGTAAGCTAACTATGAGTTTTAGGTTTTTGATTATCAGCTTTTTTAGTTCATGGGGAATACAGCATGCTGTATGTGAGAAATGACATACCTTCATTGGGAAGCTGGTAAGTAAACCTATTAGAAGACACAGCATTCATAAATTCATTCCTACAAATATATCAGCTTCTTATGCTACTCATCTAGTATCTCCCTTCCAGCGGCGTCTGACTACAAATTACTGACCTCCTCCTTTAATCTCCCAGAAGCCCCTACAGCAAACCTCATTGAGTTTAAGCACTACAAATGTGCCAGCTTCTACCTACTGTATGATGAAATATTAACATTCCTTTATGACTGCACTATTTTGACCATGATATATCATCAATTTTCACTAAGGAATTCTACATTCATTTAGAAAAATGCATAGAGTAACAGTCCTAAACTCTTTCTACTGCTGACTAGATCTGTATCAGAACTCATGACAACAGTATGTTTAGTGGTAATTAAAGCAGATTATATCCTTGTATTCTGCATTAGCACTGATTATATTTATGGCAATGTTTGTGGTCATAGGAGTCCTTGTCTTCGACATTCTTCTTTTTTATGATCTCAGCAGAATGGTTGTACATTCATTTATAATGATCCTTGTAACAGATAATATTCCTAGATGTTTTGCATCCTGTTTATATATATATATATATATATATATATATATATATATATATATATATATATATATATATATATATATATAAAATGTGTGTGTGTGTGTGTGTGTGTATGTATGTATATCTATCTACATATATAGGTTTGCTATCAAAATTTCGTATGGCATTCAGTCGAACCGGGATAATTGAAAGACTATTTTCCAGTTGATGTAAGGCCGAACTGAAAATGGGTGACTCTTATGAGGTTGGTGTTCTGCTTGGAGATCGCAGTACAGTGGAGATTGGAAATGTACCCATTTCCTCACTCTAGTGCAGTCTCGGTGTTTGCATACATAATTAGCAAGGGGTGCGGGTGGCACAGGCCCCCACATTGGGGGTGCAGGGGGGGCTTGGCCCCCTTCAATACATTAGTTGGAAATGGCTTGTAGGCAGGGTATGCTGAGTAAAGTTGAGTACATTGAATGATGACATGTTGACATTACTGGTTTTGTTCCTTTACCTGTATGACGTTTTTATTTTCATTTTTAGTTTTCTCAGGTATGATCATTCGGCAGAATGTGTTTCACACATATAGTAAACCTATAAACACACACACATACACACATACACACGCATGCGCACGCACATATATATTATGCAAAACTATGAAGGTCAGATGCATGTTTCCCAGTTCCCGTAATGCCTATCCGGAAATGTTCAAATCCACGCTAGCGAATGGTAGTGTGCATTTGCTAGTGTGAGAGTGGCATTCTGATAACAGATCCCACTACAGTGATGATTGGGAAATGTACCCTTTTCCTCACTGTAGTACAATCTCAACGTTGGAATATATAATTTGCAGGGGGTGCTAGGGGTGCAGTCCCCAACATAGCGGGTGCAGGGCTGGTCCCCCATGCAAAACAGTAAAAACCTATGATGTATAATTAACATTTTTAGAAGATGCTAAACAGAATAGTCTGTGTGTCTGAAGTAACCTCCTGCTGTTTCGCTTATTGTTGAACACAGACTTTGGAGAAAGGATGTTCAGAATTACAGACAGGTAGACATTATAGATGTAACGTTATTTTTCAACAGTTTGACTAAATTTTTTTTTTGACTTTGCTAATTTTAATAGTAAATATATACATATATATATATATATATATATATATATATATATATATATATATATATATATATATATATATATATATATATATATATATATGGGTCCTTTTCAGATAGTTGAACTTTTAAAAGCTTGACTTTCATATGGCCGAGATCATATGATCAAACTTTTAAAAGCTCAACAGGTCTGAATGGGGATCTCCATAGAGTGTGGAATGGGAAGATTTACCTTTACTGCAATGTAGTGCGATCTGGGGGTTGGTATATTTAAAAGGTTGGGGGGGTACAGGGGGGCTTGCCCTCCTGCTACCACTGTTTTGTTTTTTTGTTTTTTTCACATTTTCAAACAAAGTCAAGTATTTGGATGTTTGATTATATGAAGCAGACCAAAATATATATATATATATATATATATATATATATATATATATATATATATATATATACATATATATACACATGCATATAAATTTGGCACTTGTCTGTACTCTGTGAGCCTTTAGCCATGCTGCTACTGATAAATACAAGAATAGAACAGAGAAATAATGACTTGTACATATGCTGTCATTTTGAAAAATCTCAGTCTTTTTGTGATAGCTGCACTTGTATAAACCTTGAGAACCCATGTAAGTGAGAAGCCTGCACCCCTCAGAACTGCTGCTTCCAGATTACATATTTATTTATTTATTTATTATTATATCTCATTGTTTTTTTTTTAACTGGGTAAGCTAAAAGGCAACTTAAAGGCACTATCTGATTAAGCCACACAATTTGCAAGAACAACGGAGGGAATTTACTCTAGAATTTCAAGATGAAGCTTTTTTAAGTTATAATTCTGGCAGAATATAAATCCCTTTTCTATTTAGTAACACTAGAAGAACACTATCACACCGACCCTTTTGTTCTGGACCATGGACATTTATATGCCTGAGTGTCCTCACCCACAGGTCCTCTTAGGAGACTTAACAGAGGCATGAACAGCCTCTTCCTTTTCTCAATTTCATCCTAACCTCATCTCCATCTTTAGTAGTAAGAGCAGAATCAGATAAGAACGGTTCCGCTTTATCACTATAAATATAAATATAATCAACATACTGTGTAAATTTAAGCAATGAGCAAGTCATTTAAGCAGACGGTTCTCTGGGGTCAGCCTTGAAAATGGACACTTGTGCCCATTGGGCTTATCTAGTACACAAATAAGTAAAAGTAAAAGATCCAACTCCTCAGCACACCACTGGCTATTGAGAAAGGCATCAGTCTCTTTGTGTATGCTAGTATGTGCTATAGAAAGGTTTGCTTTACATGATTCAGGACCACCATGTAAGATGACAGGCAGAAGTAGAAAAAATAGGAATGATGAACACAGAATTGCCATTGTGTTTTTCTCCAGCAAGAAAATTACTGCCAAACGAAAGCTGTCTGTTGAAAGCAGCAAAAGTTTCCACAAATGATGTAGCAGCTTCAGAGAACTCAAGTAAGTTATCTGTTCATATGAACAAAATGGCACCTGTATACTGGGCTTGATCAGAGGCTTTCAGGTAATGGTGTGTGAGAGCTGAGTTACCAAGTCAGTCAGAGTGAGCAGAAGTGGCATTTCCGAGTTGGGCACACTCATTCAGAGAATTGAGGTCACTCTCATGACAAAAAATTGAGAATTTAAAAGATCATCTTATACAGTCAGTGTCCCCAGATAAAATATCCTTATAGGTTCATACTAGGTGACTTGGTCCGCAGACTATTACAAGCCTAACAAATAGCCAGCAGTCAGACTCTTTTGAGGTACAGACCATAGCCATTATGTTGACCCTGCACTTCATACTTCATTAAAGATACACACCGGACGAATCATTACATCCATTCTACTGACTAACCTGTGTCCTCATAACCCCCAATGTCCTGTTCATATTTCCCACATCAATTTTAAATACAGGAGTAAAAAGGTCAAGATGGCATAGCTGCTTTTGGTTGGATATCAGAAAAGTCTACATAATCTATCAGCTTCTTCATGTGCTAGCTGTCAGATATGGACCTGAAAGATGGTGATACTCTACAGAGCCAATGATTTCTTTATCCTAAAGTCCACAAAGTGTCAGTCATCCAGTTGGTGCTGTTCCCAGAACTGCTCTATGTGAGCATTACTATTCCAGCTGTAACGGTTTGTGTGCTTGGAAACTGCATGTCACTGCTTCACTAGAAAACTATGCTGGGAACTCAGAGCATCACTGTCCTCCGATTCCCAAAATCAACCATCTCTTTATTATTCACTGTAGTGTCTACTTCACTTTGAGCCTTGTTGGGATGTTCCAGTAAATCCCACTCAACTCCTCCCTTCCTAAGTTTTATTGTCCACTTATTTCAGATATTCCTAAAACGTCTTGCAGTACTGGAAACAATGACTACATCTCAGTGGCATGTTCACTGTTAAAATGTGTAAATATGTATCTAACAGTATATAGCTAATCTCTGTCTCATTAGCTTCAAATGGGTTGCAGGGGGACAGCATATCAAAATCAAAGCCACAGCAAATAAAAAAAAATAAAAAAAACAGGAGTCAGTTCTGAGAGCAGGGACTCTGAAATTGATATATAGTAGTGTTGAAACATAGACAAGCAAATAAAAAAAAACATAAAGTTTTCAAACACAAACTTAGTAATGTCTGAGGATAAAAAATATGAATGTTACAATTTCCTGGCAGAATAGTTTAGTACAGATCCGAATCAGACCTACTTCCACAACAAGGTTGCAGTAAACAGCAGAAGAAGTTACAAAAACATATGACTGTGTATCCAAAACCTACTAAAACTATGACTGAGAAGTGGAGCTGGCCTGAAATGCTAACCTATGTATTGTCATTGGTGAAGGAAACAGCCCAGGAAATGGTGCTTATTCTGGTACAAGTTCTGCCTGGGGATTGTGATGTTCAGTAAAGAGAATCGGCAAACAAAACCAGTAAACTAAATCCAGAGGTGAGCCTAAGAATGAAAGAGCGGTAGATGGACAAAGAGACAAGTTGAAAAACTCACAAGATTTTTGGTGTTTGGGGTTTAAATCAGTAAGAGACATACACAAATAAGCAGAAATGATAAATCTCTATATCCTGTGTCTTTACCCAAGCCTCAAATGAGTGCAAAAATAATAAATTGATATCCAAATTCCTGCGTCAATGTCTTTCAGTGGGCATGTCTGATAAACCCATGCACCCAGTATTTGAATTATAGTCCTTATCTAAGTAGATAGCTGATAGACCCACTAGCACTGTGTCTAAACCATAATTGTTTAATTGTACAGAACTAATTAATACACATGTCTGAAACAGACTGCTTAAGTAAATGCAGGACTGATGAGCATACGTGCCCGCTATACAATGCAAAGTTCCTGAGCAGCGAACTATAACTACAGCCACACTTTGATGCAAAATACCTGTCTGAGTGCTCAACTAATAGACCATCTGGGCCATGTCAGAGATGGAGGACTCAAGGGTGTGTTGAACGGATGTTTTTAAAAACTTATAACAACATGTGCAATGTTACTGCCCTCAAAAGTGGAATGGGCAGGAACAGCAAAATAGCAATGGCATTATTATTTTACAACATCAAGGCCAGATGTCAGATGTAGCTAATGGAGAGGCGTCTCTGGATGAAAGGACAATCCCAACCTGAATTCCTAGCATAGAAGAGAACTGTGCCATCCTATTTTTCATGTGATCAGAACCGAGGTAGTCAATAATACTTAGACCATAATACTTGCATGTAGTGAAGGGATTATTGCCTGTAGCTACTGAATTATTTATATCTTCCAGTAATAATGTAATAGCAACAGTCCACTTCTTCTAATCTGTTTAAACTGAATGAACATTTTGTCAAAAAAAAGTGCAAATTGTCCCAATGTCATTCAACCCTTGAATTTCTCTCCACTTTTGTTGAAATAGTCCAGTAATTAAAATGGAGTCAAAATAACACAGCATATGCCATTTATGTTCACAAAACACATTAACAGCTGCAAATCTGTTATTCCAGGTATGGTAAAAGAATATTTCTGTACAGCAATTATAGTTTTCTATAAATAATGTTCCTCTTATAATATTATATAAGTAGGTGTATTAACGTGTAAGGTGATACAATAATGGTCGTTGTATTCAAACTGCACATTTAATACATACTAGCAAAGTGACAGCTTCAATAGAAAATTCACCTACAGTAGTAGTATAAGAGAAATGTATATTACTTCCTATATTTTTATTTTCTTTGGGTACTAATTCAGAATAGAAGTCTTACTCTTTGATTTTCAACAATGTGCTTCAGGCAGATTACATATCTTTGCTAGTTATTGTTGTTTTAATACCTGACTGCAGTATGATTAATAACAATAATGAAATAATTATTCAACCCAGCGGAAAATTGCATGTTAATCAAGCATAAATATTTGTGTATTTAATAAGCATATTTATTCAAATCAGAAATGATCTAATTATCGCACAAATATATTGTGTAGTTCATTCAGGCTTAATAAAATGGTAGACTGTTACAGAACTGTCTGCAGTAAAATCCATGATTTGTAGTTTAAGTTATTTCATTTACATGCTTTAAGATAGTAAGTTTAAATAGCTTTCTGTATTTGTTAAAGTACATTTTGCAAATAATAATGAACTCATACAACGTTTACTTCTGCCTACACTGCAGTTTCAAATAGTTAAAAGTAACATATTTAAATAACTGTTTTGTTTTAAATTGTGAACAAAACTAACTAACTAAACTAACTAACTAACTAAATTTTGCAGTTGAGGTATCTTGAATACGATAATGCATTCAATCGTTCATTCTCCAATTGCCATATTAATCCATTTAAGAATTACATGGGAGTTGTAGCCTATCCTAGCACTCAGTGGCACAAGGCAGAAAAAATATAATTTATCATGCAAGTACTTCATACGAAGAGAGGGAAAAGACGCACATAGATAGCCGAATTATATGATGATGCAAAAGTTGCACACCTACCCCTTTCTAATTGGTGTGTCTGTCCATGGATGCATAATGAAATATAGTAATTACATGTTTTATGAACTGCCTTAGTCATAACATTGAGCAAAACATTGTTTACTTCAGCATGCATTTTCCTACATTTAATTAAGCAGAGAATATACACTCATGCAATATGCATACGTATGCAAACTGTAAAACAAAACACTACAGGAAGCTATGTTTTTTTGCAACAAATAGAATTAAAATATAGGGATGTTATTTCTCATGGCAGGCAGAAGCACTGAAAATCAAATATCCAAGTCTTTAGAATAAGTACAAAATTCACAAGTAAAAAGTCTGAGAAAAAGACAAAAGACTTGAACAGAAGCACTCCGGATTTATTAGGGAACTGAAAAGGAAGTTAAAACATTTTAGTGGATGGATGTGTCTCAGTATTAATAACAGGAGCACTCTACTCTAAAAAAGAATATGGCAACAAAAGTCATTCATAGTTATGCATAGTACAATAAGACAGCAGGCAGTCATGTTTCAGTAGGACTTATAAGAAACAAAGGGATTAATTAGCTAAAATAAACAAAGGGTCTATATTAGAATCTCGGAAGGACTAAACAGCGAACGCTCATATGAGCGAAAACGGCGCACATCAAAAGGGGTCTTTTGGGATCGTGGTACCGTGGAGATTGATATATTTGCCCTTTCCTCACTGTGGTGCGATCTCAGAGTTGGAGTATATAGTTTCCCCTGGGGGTGTGGGGAGCTCAGCCCCCCCCCACAATAAGGAGTTTGATGTTTTCCATTTTCACTCATATGAGCGTTCACTATTTAATGCTTTCGAGATTCTAATATAGACCCATAAACAAATTGTCAGCTACAGCATACAGTTAAAACTTGCACACTGGTTTTAACAGTTACAACTTTGTGACAAAGCTGTGCTCAACAGTTTCATTGCTATGCAATACTATCATCGCACAGCACCTGACTCCTTGATCCAAAAAAAAACAAAAAAAAACAAATTGACATAAACAGAATTTGTCAATGGAAACCCAAAATACTGTGTATTTTTGTGCTTTTATCCAACCATTTATTAAAGCACCATCAGAAGCAAATAAACATAATACCAACCAGTAGATAACATTGCTACTTTACATCTCAAGAGTCTGGTTTTGACTGTAACCTCTAATTGCTTTCTATGTAGAGTCTGTCTTCCTTATATGTGCACAGGTTTTCTCTGGTTTTTGATGTTCCACTTATCTCGATAGATAATGATTTGTGGTTAGCTCACTTCATTACTCATGCATAGCTCTGAGCACGAGCAGTCCCTGAGATGGTCTAGTTTCCCAGGTAAGCTACATCCTACATTGTGTCCATTAACATAGTTAAGGATTTCAAAAAGGTGAGCTACATACGATTATATGAAGACACCTTCAGATTTACCAATGATATCACTATCACTGACCTTGTTAAGGCAGCCAGCTGTACCAAAGAGTTTTATTCAGTCCCAGATATAACCAAATACAATGGAAAACATAAAAACAATACACCCAGTGATCAACTGACATAAGCAAAATTTATAACAAGAGAAAAAAATCATTAAACTGTACAGATAGGCTAAAGCTCAAATTGAATACAGTATAAATAGTTGCAACAAAAACTGAAAAGTACAAGAAGGACCAATAAGGCAAGCCATGAACAGAAAGATACCAACAAGCCCTTTATTAGCTATGTTAGATAACTAATAAATAACACTCAGTATTGCTCTGAGCTTTTTCCTTAATGGAATTCCTCACTCCACTCCCTCCAACATCGCAAATATACTAATAAATAAGTTCTCTGCTAATGTCACTATTAAAACTCCTATTCAAACAGATTCTGCTGCTAATGTCATCACTGAAACTCCTATTCAGTAACATTCTGGAATACCATACACCACCTACCATCATTAAGGAGCATTTTCTTAAGTTGTTAACTACAAGCAAAAATAGTTTCTTCATAGGTCCTGCCAACATACCTGGGTGGTTATTAAAAAGTATCTAAACAGGTTCTTCCTGAACCTCTCCTGTTTAACCAAAGTCTAACCAAAAGTTTTGTTCCTGAATCCTGAAGTATTCCTGTGGTGATATCCTCCAATAAGTCTGCCCCTACCATGGGTCTTGGGAATTACAGACCAATCAGACTTACACATATGACTTGTAAACTTTTGAAGGATATCATAGTCAATCTTATTAATAATGATAACAGGGACTTCATTAGGCTTAAACTCCCAAGAATATGGCTTTGTCAAAGGAAATTCACACCTGTTGAACTTGGTTAATTTCTTTGGTGGGGTCACATACGCAAAAGAACATGCTATTCCTATAACTTATCTCAATCTGGACAAAGCATTTTATATGATACGGCATGCTAGAATTGTAAAGAAATTATCATTCTTACATGTAAATCCTTATGTGGTGACGTAGATAGATAACTGGCTGAAAGATACATTTTACATAATTCATTTCTCAGGTGCCTTTTCAATTCATACTAAGGTAACCTGTGATGTCCCACAGAGATTTGTATTAGGTCCTGTCCTATTTGGTATCTACTACTCTGATATCAAAAATGGCAGCCAGAAGATCTGTTTAAAGAAATTTACAGATAGCTGCAAGTTGATTATGACTGACACCCCCCCCCCCCAGATATCTGCATCCTAAAGAAAGAGCTTACCCTAGTTAATACCTGGCATATGGGAAATGGTCTTAAGTTGAGTACTAAAAAGTGTAATATTGTTTCTTTTAGAAAACAGAAATTACCCACATCATGCATTATAGATACACCCTCACTAAACAAAAAGGTAGTCAAGGACCCGGGCACTTGCATTGACACTTCCTTCTCCTTGGATCAGCATGTGGCAACTGTAGTCAAGCAATCCTAATAACCAAGCATATCCCACTGCACCAAATGTTGTTAACATGATAAGATAAACACAGCACTCAGACTCCCAGTAAAATTTGCTTTCAATGAGATTGAATAATGAGTACAAATAAAAAAAAGAAAAATTCCTGAAGCCAATGTCCCTGGATCTCCATGTTACTAAACCATAAGTTAAGTGTCGTTAATGAAAATGAATGACCATATACAATGCAGTGGATGAGCTGAAATCACCCAGAAAGCTAGAAAATAGAAACTGTACACTGTGCTACCTGCAACAATATGCAGCATGCAAATAAATGCCAGAAACAAAGGTCTTTGTTCCACAGTTGAAGAACCACATATAATACGGGAGCTAAGTCTGCTGAAGTCCACTGCATTCTACAATAAGAATTCTAGAAACTGGAATTAGCACTACCCTGCAAGAAGCTGGAACAGGAAGCAAAATGCCCAAAGGAAAGCAACATCTCTGGCAGACAAGCTGAGAGACAACAAATAATGCAGGATAAAAAGTTTCAACAAGAAAGCCTAAAGCTGGGAATCAGATTAAAATGCAGTATCCTGAAACGTGCTAATAAGTACCCAAAATAAATCTGAGGACTGAGAGGCTAAGAGCATGAGATAACACATAAAACACAAGAAGACTTTGTCATAAGCAGTTACCATGCATCATTTTGGATGAGAAGATCCAATGACAATGGCAGGATTCAGACTGCTACCTGCCCCATATATAGCTGGCAGCAGGTGAACTGAAAACCTCATGTACCCCAAATATCTAAACTCTGATAACTAGCTGCAAGTGTGAATGGTAGGTATCTCTGACCCATGCCACGATGTGTGACAACAAACACAGTTCAGCTCTTAAAATGATTACATCTAGACTTGCCTTTGTTGTGTGTTTTATTTAACATGTCTACAGTCTTTTAAGTTATTTCTTCTTATATCTCTGGTAACTAATGCTAAAAGTATGCTAAAAGATTTACAATCATAATGAATCTGACAGGGCAAACATGAATTAATAGCAATTATTTTAATAAAGCAATACTGCAACAGGTATGTTGAGTTGTATATACTAACAAAGAATTGTAGGTATTGAACTGTACACCATTTTGTATGATCAGAAGTTCTGAATGTAAATGAAGCAGTTAGCAGAATAGTTGTATGCATCAACAGAACAGTTCTAATATTGCTAGAATTCCATTTATTCAGTAGTGTGGTATTACAATATTACAATAATTATTGTTACAATATAAACTTCTCATATAAAGAAGTGACTGAATTATTCTTTATAAGGATGCAGCCCATCTTATTTTTCCAGTGACTGCTAACAAAAGCAGGTAATATTTTTCAATATACTGAAAAGGCACGGTACAGTAGATATCTAATTTTTATGCCCATGTACATGGATACCATTTCCCAGAGATAAGTAGTCCTAGAAATGACAGGGCAATAGACTAAGAAAACATTGTTAGCCCTTCAATGATTAGCGATCACAGTTCAGGGTTCTTTTCTGCAGATATATATTCAATATCGATTGCACTGAACAGCAGAATGAGAATATAGCTGGTCATTACACTATGCAAATCATTTCTCATTTAATAGCCTGTTTTACAGTGAAAACCTGCATCAAATGGTAATTACTTTCAAGATATTACAGAGAAAAACTAGGTCAAAAACTGTCAAGTCAATTGCTTATCAAACTGGAATAATGACTGTATATTATAGTTCAGTTGTATTAGCTTTCAATTTGAATACCTTGCAATATGAAATATATCTGCAAAGGAAAATAAAGTCAGTGGCCTAAGAAGAGATTTAGCTCAACATATTTTTATCAGACATTTTTCACACTTTTCCTGCTTGCCAACTATAAGGTGTAGCTTCATCTCTGTAATATCCTTATCACGAGACATTTTTTCGCCAGGCAGGGGTAGGAGCCAGTGGGGAAAGAGAGAGAATGACCACATCATATTACAGACCCAGGGCATACTCTCTAGACATCAGCCTTGCTCATGAGTTTGTCCACATCTTCCCTTTTCATAAGGTTTTCTGATTCTTCCTATCTCTTCTTCATTCACTTAGCAATTGATGTTCTACGGTTTCCGTTAAGATACAACTTTCCACACGCAGGGAACACTTGCATATCTCCAGCAACCCGATGCTGACAAAAACAACTTATTACCTCTTTTTTTCGGGCAATTTGCACAGCAGATTTGCTATATTTTAAATCCAGGTCAGTGGCATAATGAGCTTATCAACACCTTTTTGCCTGCAACAATGGCCCAGTGTTTACCCTGAAAATGTCAAGTAACTTATTACTTTCACCAGTAAATAATAGGAACACGGTAAAGAAGAGATGTGATTCTGGTTCACAAACATGTTAGATAGATGCTACAAAATAATAATATGCCAGTTTGAAATCAGTAGCAGGAAAAATAATATGGAAATTATTTTTGGATACAAAGAATTGTGGTATATCTTGAAGCCCGCAGCGAAATTTGGAACCCAAATATAAATCTGTTCCCTTATTTTAGTGAACTGTGAAAAATCTTAACATCTGTTTTGTTGACACACTTATGGTCGACAAAACACATGGGTTGACAGTTGTGCAACTTTGCTGCAACACTGGGGTTGGGAAATAACTCCATTTCCCAGTAATGTGCAATCTTGGAATTAGAATATATAAAAACAGGAGACACACCCACATGGGGGTGAAGGAGAACCTGACCCTGTGAAAAAGATTGTTTTAAGTTTAATGCTCTAAAGCTTTTTATTGGAGCAGGCACATGACAATGTCAATTGTATTTATTGTTTTTATTCTATGCTATTCATGTCAATATTTTGTTTTTTCATCCATATAGTCCAAGTAGACTCATATACACATACATGCATATGTATGTATGTATGTATATATATATATATATATATATATATATATATGTATATATAAAACAACTCCAGTACCCATGCCCCTACTAAACCTTCTAACTCACTCTATATTGCACACCTCAATATACGTAGCATTAACAATAAAATTGCCCACCTCCACGCCCTCCTAGATGTTCACCAATTTGACATCCTATGTCTAACTGAAACATAGCTAAAACCTAGAATTAAAGACAATGAAGTCACCGCACCTGGTTACAATATCCTTAGACTAGACCGCACAGCCAAAAAGGGATGAGGAGTAGCAATCCTCTATAAATCAGAGCTTCAGGTTTGCACTACAAACCTTAGACCACCTCCTGACAATAATGTTGAAATCCTCATTTCTAAATTTCAGGTCAACCCAAGTAAATCTATTTACAGCATTTGCATCTACCTTCCCCCAGGAAATAAAATTATAACCCTTGAAAATATCCTTAACTGGCTTTCTATTAATCTCCCACAAGAAACCATAGTCCTAGGAGACTTTAATATCGACTGGAAGTCTTGTAGTACTGTACACCCTACCACCCATATTAACCTATATGGCTTCTCACAAATAATTAACTCCCCAACCAGAATTAATAAACCCAATAACAAAGAAAGTAACTTAGACTGGATTCTTACTAATACTCCTCATCAAACATACAAAGTAGGAACCCTCCCAGATCATCTAAGTGATCACTCACTAACTTTTATTATCAGACACAAAACCAATCTAACTTACCCCAACACTTTCAGGATAATACGCACCAAAAAACATTTTAATCCTGAACTTTTCCAAACAGAACTCAAGCACTGTAATTGGTCACCTCTAAAATCCCTCCCACTAAATGAAGCAGTGGAATACTTTAATTCCACATTTTTAGCCATCCTCAACCACCACGCCCCAACTCGCTCTGTTAGAAATAAAGCTAAACCTGCCCCTTGGCTCTCAAAAGCCACTAGGCAAAAAATCCTTCTTAGAAACAAATCCTGGGCAAAATGGCGTACTACTAAAAATCCTACAGACCACCAAACCTTTAGACAACTTAGAAATAATACTAAAAAAGCCATCCTCTTAGATAAAAAAACTTTTACTTCCAACTACAACAAACGTACCATAAGAAACCACAAAAGTTCTGGACTAGCATTAACAAACTACTATACCCAGATCAATCTATCACACCTAACCCACAAGGCCCTTACCCTAAGAATCCCACACATACAGCTAATGCCTTCAATTCTTTCTTCACAGACGCCATCCAAACTCTTGCTAGTCAACTATCTCCAGATAACTCAAATCTGCCTACATCTACTACAAGTCCACCTCCATCATTTCAGTTACAACCATTTTCTACTTCCTTTATTTGCTCCCTTCTCCAAAAACTAAAGCCTACCACCCCCTCAGCTGACTAACTTCCAGCAGAATACCTGCAAAAAGGAGCTAAAGCCATAGCCTATCTCATTTCCATTCTGGTTAACAGAACCATAAGTGAAGGAACTATCCTATCTATCTGGAAAATTTCTCACATCATCCCACTACATAAAGGTGGGAATTCTAATGACTTTTCTGACTATAGTCCTGTAGCTCTAATATCTCCTCTAGTAAAAATAATGGAGAAATGTATCCATAAGCAACTACTTAACCACCTACTCCAAAATAACTTACTTGCCAGTTGTCAACATGGATTTAGACCTTTCCACAGTACTACCACTGCCCTGCTATCCTTCACAGACTGCATTAACAAAAACTGTAACAACAATATTCTTTCCTCTGCAATCTTTATTGATTTATCTAAAGCTTTCAATATGGTTAATCACCAGCTCCTTTTAAATATACTGAAATCCCTTTCACTTGAAACTCTAGCCATAAATTGGTTCAAATCTTACTTAGACAATAGACAACAGGCTGTGCTATGGGATAATAATCTATATACACACCTCCCTATTTCCCTAGGTGTTCCTCAAGGCCCCATATTAGGCCCACTCCTATTTTCCATTTTTTATTAATGACCTTCACTCAGCAATTCCTCATGCCACATGTATTCAATACGCAGACGACTCCACAATAATTTGTTCAGCCACTTCTCCAACTGAACTACAGTCCCTTACTCAAAAAGCATTCAATACAGTAGAACAATGGTTTTTAAACTGCTGCCTCCTCCTAAACCCCCAAAAAACTAAACTTTTATTTTTCACTCCAACCCAAAAATCCACCCCAATAAATTTCACACTCGTATCTAATAATTTCACACTCGGATCTAATAATGGCACTGACTGTGGTGGTGGTGCTGTGGTAGTGTTGTCGCCTCACAGTAAGACATTGTCCTGTTCGATTCTCAACTAGAGCGTCTTCTGTGTGGAGACATGCGTGAATGGGCGTACCTTCGTTGAAGGTTGTGCGTCAGGGCAGGCAACTCGGCATGTAAAAATCTACTGCCAATCATTAGCGGACCGGAGTTCTGCTGTGGCGACCCCTAACTGGGAAAAGCCGAAAGACACAACAACAACATCTAATAATGGCACTATCATATCTCCCGACCCAACCACTAAACTCTTAGGAATAACAATAGATAACAACCTTAGCTTCGATACTCATATAAACAGCACAATAAAAACAGTCAACAAGAAATTGGGGTCCCTCTATAGAATCAAACCCTTTCTTACACCAGTAGCCAGGACCACCATAGCCATAACTTATTTAATCTCCACCCTACTCTATGCTTCACCTATATACACTAAACTTTCTAAAAACAACCTCAACAAACTTGCAATCTCCTATAATAATATTGCTAGAATTGCCACTGGCTCTCCTTTTAGAACTCATCACTGTCTTAATCTAAAGCAACTAGGATGGCTAGAGTTTCTAAACCAGCTTCAATTTCATCAGCTTGCCATAGCCCATAAGACCCTGCATCAACCCACCGACACTTCAGTACTCTCTATCCTCATTACCCCATACAACAATTTTAAAAATGTACGCTCCTCAAACAAACCGCTTATCAACACCAGCAGATCCAACAACTTGGCAGGAGACTCTCTGTTCTCTAATACTGTTGGAAAGCACTGGAATCTTCTGCCCACTGAACTCATATCTCTATCTTCATTGACACTTTTTAAATAGAATCTAAAACTATTTCTCAGTACACATTGGTTATGCTCCTGTACTAACCCTGACTAACTTTCTCTCTCTACACTAATTTGAATACTGTTCATCTTTATAGACTTCTCCTTAAAGAACCAAAGACCATGTTATTGCAATTTAAAAATATGTATATATGTATATAGCAACATCTCTTGCACACTACCTTTTACTGTTTGTGTTATGCTCACTATGAGTATTGTATTTTTTATTAACAACAACTGTTTTAAGCTTGGACTGCTGCAACATTCTATATTGTATTTTTGTATGTGTCTTGGAGCTTTTCTTCCCGGGCCCCTACTTAAAATGGACATGTATCCAGTTAGACTAGCCCGGTCAACAAATGTAAAATAAATAAATAAATATATATATATATACGTATACACATATATCTTGCATAGTCAAACTCAGACAGTTAGTTATGATACCCATCAAAATATAATGAATTAGAAACATCTCAGAGAAAAATCACATGGATTCCCCTCTGTTCATACTCAAGAAGGGAACACAAGTTTGTAGTTCATAGTAGGTAACAGAAAGTCTACTCAAGACTGTAAGAGTTTATTTATCTTGTTATTGCCAGATATGGAAATAAGTCACTATGGGCTATGGCACTGTAGTTAGACAATCAAGTGGGAGTATTGGAGACAGTGATGGATACTATTGTTACTATGATTATTATTATTATTATTATTATTATTATTATTATTATTATGATTATTATTATTAGTTTGGACAACATATCACTCAGGCATTTCATTATCACATGTAGGGTATATGGGTGAATTTAGGACATTTTAATGTCGTAAGGATGTGCAGTTGCCACTGTGGGAATAATTGTTGTTTCAAAAACATCGTCTGCTTTCTTTTAGTGACTGATTCTTACAGAGTAGATACTGACCACAGTGTCAGGTACTGACCATGCTGTCAGATACTGACCACGGTGTCAGATACTGACCACACCATCAGGTACTGACCATGGTGTCAGATACTGACCACAGTGTCAGGTACTGACCACGGTATCAGATACTGACCACAGTGTCAGGTACTGACCACGGTATCAGATACTGACCACAGTGTCATGTACTGACCACGGTATCAGATACTGACCACGGTGTCAGGTACTGACCATGGTGTCAGACATGGATGACTTAAATCTGAAAAAAGAAGTACAGTCACATAATGCTTGGCAATATGAATGTGTGCTAGGGTGAGGAGGAATGCAGGTAGTACAGTGAGCTGATGAAAGTTATTTATTTACACTGTATCAACTTATAAGGTTATCTGAGGGCTGTTTTCTCTATTTCATGGAGTGAAACTGGTGGAATAGATGCCAACAATGTTACTATTGGAATAACTTTTCTTCGGGATTCTGCATATGGAATTTCATTTAGTAGATTTGCGTGGGTTGAAGAGATGTAAATATGAGGTACACAGGTTCGCTTTTTTAATTTTTTTTTTTTGTTGAAATGAAGTTACATGTTCAAACAACGAAATGGAATAAATTGATAGGACAGTTGAGAGAATTTCAAAGACAGATTTTTGACGATGAGAGATTGGACTTCTCTATTGTCATACTAATGAGACTGGGTGCAGTGAGGAAACTGCACAGGTGGTTGCAAAAATAAAGAAGACTCTTACAGAAGTGTTTTAAGTGTGTGTGTGTGTGTGTGTGTGTGTGTGTGTGTGTGTGTGTGTGTGTGTGTGTGTGTGTGTGTGTGTGTGTGTGTATACTCTTTCTATGAGCACTTGCAAATATCTGCATGCACTAATTTAGAGAACAGTAGAATGTGATTGTCAAAATTAACAGCAGTTGTCAGGAGTTAAGGGGGTAGGCATGCACTAAACATGCACTTTGCCAAGTAAGTACACTAAACATACAATATTTATTATGTAGGACATGGGGTGGTATGATCTCTTGTAGTGCTAATTCTCAAAAGCAGATTGGGAACTTGGGCCATTCAACTCACATAACCAAGCCATCTACTTCTGCTACATAAATCTGTTATCTGACAACAGGCCTGTGTAATGTTGTTTGTCTTTCGGCTTTTCCCGGTTAGGGGTCGCCACAGTGGAACTCCGGCCTGCTAATTATTGGTAGTAGATTTTCACGAATTCCGAGGTGCCAGCTCGAAGTTCAACCAAGACATGCCCATTTACGCATGTCTTTCGAATGCCCACCCAACCACGGGGAGGACATGCAGACACCACACAGAAGGCACTCCCCGCACACCAGCCGAGTATCGAACGGGAGAACCTTTTGCTGTGAGGCAACAACACTACCACTGCAAATCTGCTTTATTTGACTTCTCTCCACTACTGTGCATCTTTAACATCCTGCTGGCCTTTTCCATGGACCACTCACAGAGTACATCAGGGTTCTCAGTACTTATACATGGGGTCCCACCCTACCTCTGACTAACATTCACTTAATCACTGCTCTTTGTTTCTTATCTCTAATGTGTGACCATTTCACTCTTGTTCTCATATCCCTCCCAGTCTCTTGCATTGTGAAGTGTGAAAGGTATAGCAAGTTTTGAACTGTGTAGTATAATTTGTTTTGTCTTGTCTATCCAGGATGGTACTAGTCACTGATTAGTAGTACTCATTGGTTGTTTCCCAGTTCATTACTTCTCAGGAAAATGAGTATTCTATACCACAGCTGTACATGACAATTTGAATCACTTTTATGGGACTATAACTGAAATTAAATGATGTGGAAGTTTCTAGTTCTTCCAATTTCCTGTTTTACCCTCTCTCTCTCTCTCTCTCTCTCTCTCTCTCTTTGTGTGTGTGTGTGTGTGTGTGTGTGTGTGTGTGTGTGTGTGTGTTTAAAAGTTATGTATAGGAATGCATACATTTACAAAATGCTATAATGAATGTGGTGAACCACAGTACATTGAAACAGACATAAATGAACAGAAATTGTTGAAGTTACAGTTGGTTGAATCATAATTTAGCAAAGCAGATAACCTTCTATTAATTTCAGTCTTTAAATATATGCATATAAAAAGGTGCATTTCAGAATAGCCCACCTTAGAAATGTGTGTTAACCCTAACCATGCCCCTCTCCCTAACCTTAACTGTATACCTTCCTTACCTTTGAAAAACCTTTCCATGACACTACCACTATTCAGACATATTTGGTATAAATCTGTTTTTTTTTTGTTGTTGCTTCATTACTTGGAACATTTATTATTCTGGTGTCATTGTTTTGATGTTTGAATGTTTGATGTTGTGGAAATTTGTTCATTGATAGGGATCCATATATATATATATATATATATATATATATATATATACATATAAATATATATATATATATATATATATATATATATATATATATATATATATATATATATATATATATATATATAATATATATATATATATCTAGGCAGCCACAGTGGTGCAGCAGTTAGCATTGCCACCTCACAGCAAGAGGTTCTCCGGTTCGATCCTCAGCTGGGGTGCCTTCTGTGCGGAGTCTGCATGTCCTCCCTGTGGTCACATGGGTTTCCTCCGGGTGCTCCAGTTTCCTCCCACATCCCAAAGACATGTTGTAGGTAGATTGGAGAATCTAAATTGGCCCTAGGTGTGAGTGTGTGCGTGTGTTTGCCTTCTGTGGAAGGTTGGGTGCCGGGCTGGCAACTCGACACCGTAAAACTCCACTGACAATCATGAGCAGACAGGTGATCCGCTGTGGTGACCCCTAACTGGGAAAAGCCGAAAGAAGATATATATATATAGAGAGAGATAGATATAGATAGATATATCTGTCAGTAATTTACTAGACTATACAAGATCACATGGAATATCAGAAACTTGGGACAGAAGCATAGAAAGCATAGAAAAGAATAATAAAAGAGAATTAATCCACTAAATACTGAAACCTGGAGAAATGCAGAATAACAGTATCATGTCAATAAAACAAAATGCATATAGCACAGAGAATTGAAATCAGATAAGTAAAGCACAAATAAACTATATAAGATATGAAAACAAGACTATCTAGATAATACAGAGAAAGTCATCCACATAACACAGTATTGCTGGCAAGAGGCAGGAAAAACATAATATGCAAGAAAAAAACAAAACACTTTACAAAAGTGTTCTAGAGTTTAGGAAAATTTACAACATTAAATATTGAAGGCTAAGGATAAGGCGTATGAAGAGTTGTATAAAAGGTTGGACACTAAGGAGGGAGAAAAGGACCTGTATCGATTGGCTAGACAGAGGGACCGAGCTAGTAAAGATGTGCAGCAGGTAAAGGTGATAAAGGATAATGGGGGAAACATACTCACAAGCGAGGAGAGTGTGTTGAGCAAATGGAAGGAGTACTTTGAGGGGTTAATGAATGAAGAGAATGAGAGGGACAGAAGGTTGGATGATGTGTGGATAGTGAATCATGAAGTGCAGTGGATTAGCAAGGAGGAAGTAAGGATAGCTATGAAGAGGATGAAGAATGGAAAGGATGTTGGTCCAGATGACATACCTGTTTAAGCATGGGGGTGTTTAGGTGAAATGGCAGTGGAGTTTTTAACTAGATTGTTTAATGAAATCTTGGAAAGTGAGAGGATGCCTGAGAAATGGAGAAAAAGTGTTTTGGTACCGATTTTTAAGAGTAAGGGTGATGTGCAGAGCTGTAGTAACTACAGAGGGATTAAATTGATCAGTCACAGCATGAAGTTATGGGAAAGGGTAGTGGAAGCTAGATTAAAAAGGGAGGTGATGATTAATGATCAGTAGTATGGTTTCATGCCAAGAAAGAGCACTACAGATGCAATATTTGCTCTGAGAGTGTTGATGGAGAAGTACAGAGAAGGTCAGAAGGAGTTGCATTGTGTATTTGTGGATTTAGAGAAAGCATATGACAGGGTGCCTAGAGAGGAGTTGTGGTATTGTATGAGGAAGTTGGGAGTATCAGAGAAGTATGTAAGAGTGGTACAGGATATGTACTAGGGTAGTGTGACAGCAGTGACGTCTGCAGTGGGAGTGACGGATGCGTTTAAGGTGGAGGTGGGATTACATCAAGGATCAACTCTGAGCCCTTTCTTATTTGCAATGGTGATGGACAGGTTGACAGATGAGACCAGACAGGAGTCCCCGTGGACTATGATGTTTTCAGATGACATTGTGATCTGTAGTGAGAGTAGGGAACAGGTGGAAGAGACCCTGGAGAGGTGGAGATATGCTCTAGAGATTAAAGGAATGACGGTCAGCAAGACTAAGACAGAATATATGTGTGTGAATGAGAGGGAGGATAGAGGAATGTTGAGGATGCAGGGAGTAGAGGTGGCAAAGGTGGATGAGTTTAAATACTTGGGATCAACAGCTCAGAGTAATGTTGAGTGTGGAAGAGAGGCGAAGAAGAGAGTACAGGCAGGATGCAGTGGGTGGAGAAGAGTGTCAGGAGTGATTTGTGACAGACGAGTACCAGTAAGAGTGAAAGGGAAGGTCTACAAGAGAGTAGAGAGACCAGCTATGTTATATGGGTTGGAGACAGTGGCAGTGACAAAAAGGCAGGAGTCAGAACTTGACGTGGCAGGGTTGAAGATGTTAAGATTTGCACGAGGTGTGACGAGGATGGACAGGATTAGGAATAAATATATTAGAGGGTCAGCCCAGGTTGGAAGGTTTGGAGACAAAGCCAGAGAGGCAAGATTACATTGGTTTGGACATGTGCTGAGGAGGGATGCAGAGTATATTGGGAAAAAGATGCTAAGGATGAAGCTGCCAGGTAACAGAAAAGAGGAAGGCCTAAGATAAGGTTTATGGATGTAGTGAGAGAGGACATGCAGGTGGTTGCTGTGACAGAGCAAGATGCAGAGGACAGGAAGAAATAAAAACAGTTGATCTGCTGTGATGACCTCTAACTGGAGCAGCTGAAAGAAGAAGAAGAAATATTGTGCAGCATCAATGCAATAGGTAAACTGAAACAAATAAACTACTCTGTCTTAATTTTGCAATATCAGACATTGATGTAAGACACTGGTTACTAGATTTATCTCTGTTATGGTCACTACCATAAGTGTGATGACAGATTGAATGCATTCTCTCCAATTGCAAAATACAACATTTATCAAATATAAGACACTATTAGAGGAACAGAAGACAAATTCACTGATTTGGGTGGAGGGGTGCAGGTAAACTTTTTTCTTTTTTTTTCTGTATGTGTATGCATTTTCTTTTATTTGAAGTGCAAAAGATAGTTGACATATTTTATCAGTATGAACATTTTATTTATTTATTTACTTGCTTGATTGTTGTTAAATAGGTAAACATTCACTCATATTTTGTTTTATTGTAGTGGTGAGAGTTTTTGTTACTGTAGTACTCAATATGTTAACACTGAAAGTTTTCAGAGATCATCAGCACTTGTTATCTGGAGCTGCAAGTGAGGAGGACTGGAACTATGAACACTAAAAAGAAAAAAAAAAAAACAGAAAAAAACTAGCAGAAATTAAGTTTACTGCTTTTTTGGTAGTTTCAATGAAACTTCATTTTTACATTTATAACTGCAGTTTGGAACATTTGTTTCACTAGCTCAGCTGCTGATGTTAGTGAGGTCAATCCAGAGATATGAACGCTATACACATTCTTTAGTGCATGTGTACATGGGTGTATGTATGAATATATTTTGTAAAGGTAGACTACAGGTAAAGGTACAGTAAACCCACATAAATATATTCGGTGTACTTTACAGTAACTTTTTTTCTGTCTGAACTCTCAGTGCATTATCAAGTTTATATACATTCATGTCGTGTCATAAGACTGGGAAACAATTGCATACTGCATTACAAAAGACGGTTTTGTATACAGCTATAAAATACCCTAGCCCACAAAAAGGCCTACCCAGCCTATATGTATATTTAATTGAGTGAGGCAACATCCCACAAAATAATCAGAGAATAATCCTGACAAATAAAAAGTCCTGTACAGGTAAATCACCTGGGCAAGAAACATGTACTTCACTCAGTAGGCAGCAAAATGCAGACACAATCCTAAACAACTGCCATTCCAAGTCCATCTTCAAAGCTTCCCCTTAAAAATTCAGATGATCTTAGCTGAAAACCAACTGGGATCAAACTCATAGATCTCATAATTTCCAGAAATATTAAAAAAAAAACTAAGTAATGGATCCTAAACCAAATTCAGCCCTCGTCCTGATGTGCGTCAGTCAAGACTGATACTGCTGTGAAATCTGGTTGTCAGTAAATTCAAGTTTAGATCTGGCATATTAAATACCACCCATCAGTAATATATACATAGTATCTGTGTGTCTCTCTAAAGATGCAGTATATAATTTCCTCTTTGTTTCCCTCATCTGAAAAATGGCACTGTGTGCCATGTAGAAGGATCTGTTCCAGCTTACCACATTAGCTTTAGCTAAGGGTAAGGCAGTAGTTCTGATTGGAATGCTCCCTTTACCCAGAGTGATGCCTAGATACATGGAAAAGATAATTGGATTAAACACTTGGCAAAGTTACCACTTCCCTTTCTGGGGGATTAGATATGTACCATCCTCAGATGAAATGATAGACAGTTGAATGTACTTTGCAAAAAGTTTTTTATCTTTTTTTCTTTTTTCTTTTTTTTCTTAAGTTTGCATCTTTTATCCCAATTTATATAAAGAAATAAATAAAAAAAACACACGACAAACAGTCAGCAAATAGAAAACATCAATTAATTAAGCAAATGTTATATAACACCAATACTAAAAATTAAAAACGTTTACATAACATTCTATAAAACTTAACACATTTTAAAATTAATTACATTAATCAATGCATTTGCATATTTTTTTTTAATAAAACATTAAACAAAACGTGTATAATAGTGTTTTGCAGCTATTGGGGTTCCACAGACAAGATGTGAGATCTTTGATTCATTTAGGTACTGAAAGTTTTTTTCAGAATTCTGTGCTGGGTGAAATATTTATGGCAGGTTTTAATAGGAAAAGGGATATTGCTTTTGTGAAGTGAGTATGTTGTAATAGCAAAAATGCGGGAAAGTAAAAAGATTTTGGATGGAGAAGTACAGCAATAGGGCTTGAGAAATTGTTTTCAAGAAAAATGTCATGCAGTGGGTGACATAACTCCAGTGACAGGCAAACAGAGTTTGTGGACTGGGGAGTGTGTGTGTGTGTGTGTGTGTGTGTGTGTGTGTGTGTGTGTGTGTGTGTGTGTGTGTGTGTGTGTGTATGTGTGTGGAGGGGGTTGATGTTGTGAATGGAAAACTAATACGCTTAGCAAATATGATAATTACTAAAGGAAAAAGAGAGATAGTGAAGTACCGGGGCAACTGAAATCATGTTATTGTTGTGGTGACATCAAACATAAAATAAGTTATGATGCTATTTACAGTGTGAGGAAAGGACACATGCAGTAAAATATTTGAAAATGGTGTGTACCAAATGTAACATAGAAGGACATTCCTTGTTTGCCTGTGTGACATTAACTGAAGAATCAGTCCTATTGTTCTAATGTTGATGATGAACAGAGATTCATGAAGTGACTAAAGAAATGTTAACAGAGACTCTAAATGTTGAATCTGTTAATAAATCTGAACATTTTTTTTTTAAAAATGAGGAGTAAGATTCAGGTATTAGAAATAAATAGCCTGACTTTAAAAACAGAAACCAGCTTTGCATCACTTGAAACTGGTAATAACAAGAAAGGGAGAAGTGGCATCACTTTAGAAGGAAAGAAAAAGCATTGACTGGAAACCAAATCAGAAGAAATAAAGTAGAATTAAAAGCACAAAATGTTAAACAGTATATACAATAACAAAATAAAATGCTAATGCTACTGCGCTTACTGTAAATTTTAATACCATTAAAGGTATGTAAGAAAGTGAGCTGTGTAACTGGTGCCAGAGAATGGAAACATACATAATTTGTCTTTTAGATTAAATATATTTAAAATTAACAGCAACAGTAATTAAGAATGTGGAAAATGACATGAAATGCACATTAACTATAATGAATTTCTGGTGATAGTGTTGCTAACAAAAGATATACAGATGCCAGATGTCTTGGTGGGTAAGATAAGTGGGTTACTAGTAGCAGAAATAAAGAAAGAAGAAAAGCATATGAGGTGAACAATGCTTTATGTGCCAGCAATACTACTGATAGAAAGACATTTCTTGAATGCTTAAAACTATTACACAAAAAAAAGGATGCACAGTGATGAACCAAATGTCAGAGATAAACCAATACCAAAAAAAATCCCCAAAAAAACACCAACTTCAGAAACTCCAAGAACATCAAAACAGTTAATTGCAAAGCTTTCGGGAAAAAAATGTTGCTTAGTGCTAATACATTCCAACAAAAGTATCCCGATTTATATAAAGAAATTTCAAAAAACACATAGCCAGCCAATAGAAAACATCAATTAATTAAGTAAATGTTCTATAACAATAATACATAAAAATTAAAAAAAGTTTTCATGATATTCTATGAAACTTAGTTTAAAATGAATAACATTAATCAATGTAATTGCATCTGTTTGTAACTAAGATAGGTTTTATACTGACACCACTGTTCAAACCAGGTATTGAGTCAGCCCTTAACCTTATATTCTAATTATACTCACTTTTCTCCAAAATATTATTTATATCACCACCCCTAGTATGTCTATGCACCATATCAATTACGCTAAACTTAAATTTATGATTAGGGTCAGTATCCAAAATATGTTTACTTAAGCATTTTTCTGAATATTCCTATGTATATCCGATTTATGCTCAATAATTCATTCTTTCAATTTTTTACTATATTTTCCTACATAGAAACATGTGACTTCACACAGTCTGTAAGGTGTACAACGTGTGTGGTGCTACATGTGGCATAACAGTAAAACGTGTAACTTCTTTCAGTCACTGAGTGTATGAACATAATAATGGAAATAATACTCTACAGCAACTACAGCTGTGACAGCGGAAGTTCCAAATTTTTTAGTCACACTATCATTAGTAGCTAACTTAAAATCTTTATAGCATAATCTTCTCTTTAGATTTTTACAATTTCTATATGTGAACCTTGGTCTAGCTTCCAATAGTTGTTGTAAGACAGGCATAGCCCTTAAAATACTCCAGTTCTTATTTATTATATTCCTTACATCATTAGTCCTTCTATTATAAGTGATTATGTATCTAATTCTATCACCCTGTTCACATATATTAGTATTTGGAGCTTGATTCCCTTGAAACAATGGTTTAGCTAAACTTTTTTTACTATTAAGTACTTCATTTAAAATTTCTTCTGTAGTTGCTGAACTATAGCCTCTTTGTTGAAATTCATTAGCCATTTGTTGACCTGTTCCCTACATTTTATCTCATTGGTATTTAGCCTGCATTGACGTCTCTTATGTACATACCAATTTGTATGTACCTCCTTTTTATTCTGTGTCCAATGTGATCGCATTCTTATCTATTCTTGTTATGTTATATATTCAGTGGAGCAAACCGTCTTAAATTTTAAGAAGGCTGTTGTGCTGTTCAAGTATCACATATTCATTAAGGCTTTCTCCATATCCTTTCCAAGTCAAGAAACAATCATCCATGAAATGCTTATACAATAAAACATTTCCATTCAATTCATTCCTGTCGTTCAAGGGGTCGTTCGCTGCAACAAGAAGGCATACGACATTACGAGCAGGGCCAAGAGGAAGCACAACAGCTCTCTGTTGCAGAACAAGACAGGTCATCAGAAGTAGTGAATTTGGAAGGTATTGTGAATTTGTCAGAATATGAGTTGTCTGTAGCACAGTTTAGGTTATTAAATGAAGAATTAAAGTTTATACCTAGTGCATCTGATCATATTGCTGGGGAGCTAACAGATTTAAAAATTTTTACAAGAAATTTAAACCTTAAATTGATTTTTAAGCATACTCAAGGAACCAATAGGGCAGTATGTAAAAAGTCCAGCAGTTTTATACCTAATAGCTGCACTGTCATATCAGCTTTCTGTGATATATGTAAATGCAAGTTGTGGGAGCTTTATGATGAGAAGCCTAGAAACAAAGATCTAGAAATGAAGCTTGCTCCAGAGAAGCAGTCTCTGGGAGATGTATGTATCTCTCCAGCATGACCTGTTCATGTCAGAGGCTAGGTTAAGATTTCTGGAGAAAGTTACCCTCATGCAGTTTGATTTACAAATGTGTAGCATTTCCATCAAGCTGGGTCAAATGCTGCCCTGTAAGCCAGGCACAGGTCACCCTTTAGCAACCTGTTGGAGACAGAATACAGTGACAGGGCTGTCACACTTTCTGCGTAAGACTTGTTTTGTGCACTCTGTAATTTCTTTGTGAGACACCTCTATGTCTGTCCAATTGTTGCAGGTGCCTGGTGAGGTACATGCAGAAGGGAGCAATCTACTCAATTATTGGTCTGATGAGGGCTAAGTATAATTGAAGTTTAACATCCTTAGATCTAGATGTGATACCTTTACTTATAAGATGTGCTGCATAGAAAGATTCTGTGGAAACGTGATGGTCAGAGTTCAGATTGCTATCAACCTGAGTACCCAGATCACGTACAACTGGATTTACACTTAGGGTGGTGCTGTCTCTAATGTAATTAGCAGACATGTAAGCTTTCTCAAAGAGAATAATAATCCATTTTTGCATTTAGCTTTAATCCATGGCTTTGGCACTATCATTTGTCTGCATTAACCCTGTGTGCAGTATATTAACATCATTGGGGACTCAGTGATTGCTCCCAATTTGCAATCATCAGCGAACTTGGTCATCCACAGCCCTTCCAAGTTTGTCTGGACTTCTGAGAAATAAATTCTGAACAGTAACGGACCCACCACAGCACCCTGTGGTATGCCACTGCTGACTGGTCTTTTACTAGTGGTGAATTCACTCACTTTGACAGTATGTGATCTGTTGGTGAGCTAGGTAGCTACCCATCTGGTAATTTAGGGGTTAATCCCCAGTTGGGGGAGTTTCTGTATAAAACCTGAGTTGGGAATTGTGTTAAATGCCTTGGCATGGTCAAGATAGGTGGTATGTACTGTCTTTTCCTTGTTCAGGGCCTTGGTGACTTTCTTGAGGAAGTCAAGCATGTTCAACAGCCATGATCTACCTTTAATGAATCCAAAATGGATTGGGTCCAGAGTTCAGAGATTACATATGTCCTTGTTAATAACATACATAGTTATTCTTTCCATGGCCTTGCAGATGAGGCTAGTCAAGCTTATGGGCCAATAATTCCCAGGGTTGGTTGATGGTCCCCCTTTGTGCAGAGGGATTACTGTTGCTGTCCTCCACTCTGTGGGAATATAGCCAGTTCACAGGCTGTGGTTAAAGAGAGATCCAGGTCATGTTTTAAGTTGTTTAAAAGGCAAGCTGGGATGTTGTCTGGTCCCATTGATGTAATATTTTTGGCCTTGGAGAATGCTGAGATGATTTGCTCTCTTCAAATAATAGGCTGAGGAATAGTGGCAGGTATACTTTGGAGGATGACTGGATGGGACATGGAGGTGAAGTTTGTTCCAAATCTGTCAGCTAACAGGTAGGCTATTACCTCCAGTTGAGTATGGGTGGTGCCATCCACAACCAGTTCAGTGCATAGCTGGGTATTTCCTTTTAAATTTGGATGTAGTAAAAGAATGCTTGTGATTATCCTTAGTTAGGGAAGCTATGTTTGCTTAATAATTAGATTTGGAGAACTTGACACGATCTCTAATTTGTTTGTTGAAGCTAGAGAAGAATTTGTTCCTCTGATGAGCCAGATCCCTCTTGTTCTTGGACATTAGTTTCTTTCTTTTGGTGTATAACCTGTTTATACTAGGGGCCCACCAGGGTGGCTTGTTTTTTCAGCAAGACCTGGTTTTAATCCAGTCAGGTACAGATGATTCTATACAACTGTTTATGTGGTTATACAGGGCATTGGTGTACACCTCTGCATAGGAGTCTGTGTTTTCTACATTCGAGGGGGCTTTGAAACTTCTTATACCATCACTTAGTAGGAGGTAATTTGTCTTTGAAAAATCTTAAGCATTTTTGAAGTTGATGGGGTATCTGATCTTATAATTACATCAAACGAGACTGATTTATGGTCCATTCTTACCAGGGAGATCATCACATAGGGGGGTGTTAGTGAGTACTATATCCAAGACATTTGAGCCATTTCTGGGTGTACTGACTGCTGTTCCAGAGCATTTGGAGTGACAAAGTCCAAGAACCTCTGAGCTGACATCTTTGTGGTCATGTATGCTTCATAGTCAATGGTAGGATAATTAAAATCACCCATGAGTAAGGTGTTGGACTGTATGGCAAATGACTCCAGTAAGTCCTGGTATGTGGTATGCTTTTCCTGTTTCATGGTGGGGAACCTATAGCTAGCTATGATGTGGTAGGGGGCTTTTCCTATAGTTAATTGGACATGGAGTAGCTCAAGAGTGTCATACTGTTTGATGAGTCTCGCAGTGCACTTATCTTTAATGAAGATGGATGCACCTCCTTCTTTGGTTCTTTTATGCTCAGTTTGTAGTATGAATGTGTGGAGGGCATTGTAGCCCTGTCCGACCAGGGTTCTTTCCATGCCTTTGAACCATGTCTCAGTGACTGTACAGACATCAGCATCTTCAAAAATCAGGAGTGCTTCCAGGATGTCCATTTTCGTGTTTAGACTCCTAACATTAAGCAGCAGTACCTTTAGTTTACCTAGAGAGGATTTTGTTATGTTGGGAGGTTAGTTATTTTGACACTGCCTAAAAAAGGCATACTGGGGGGGGGGGGCTAATACCTTTACCAGTGTCTGAAAGCCTAGAGCAGACAGGTGCAGATCATCTCTGTCAAAGCAGCATGGCCTATCCATCATGTATTTCCAGGCTGACAGATATTGGATCCTCTTGGACTGACACCAGAAGCTAACCCAATTGTCAATCATTTTTTGTTTGTATTGTGGCATCATCCTTGGAGAAGGTCAAATGCATGCTTAAGGCTAGGCTCTCCTCATATAGTGCAGTGAGGTTCATCTCAAGTCATTCACCCACGCATGGACTATGATGGAGTTGTAGTGGTGTTTGTGGTTGAGTGACTTGAGTGCTTGAGTGTCTTGATGGATCCTGGCACCTGACAAGCAACTAACCAAGACCCACTCCTTATCCAGCCTGGTGAGGGGAACATCCATTTGTCTCGCAATCTTGACCAGTACAATAGGTTTTGTGGTATTATACCTCATGGGCTTATTTGCTGAGGCACTGGTGTGTGTGTGTGTTATTATGTGTTGTGGTTGTTTTTTGCATTGTAATGTGTTTAAGTGGTTTCTGTTTGGGAGGCTTCTGATCTTTTGGTAAGTTACTAGTGAGTACCTCCACATATGTGGGTTTATGTGTTGTATCCTTATTTAGTGTGGAAACTGTTTGTGTGTGGGTGTGTGTGTGTGTGTGTGTATGTTGGCAACCTGCTTGGTATTCAATTTGTTCTTATGTGACAGCCGTGCCTCCAATTTCATAGTGTAACTACATCTCTCACATAAAGTATTTGTTTATTTCAGGAGTAAATGGTTGTCAGTATACATGACACTATTGCTACATTGCCTCAGGATGCCAGTGTCTATCAGGCTGGCCAGAGAGATGATGGGAAATTGCCCATCCATGATAGCAGGCTCCTACTGTATGTTTTATTAGGGAAGGAAATAGGTTAATTTGAAAGGATTGTGCTGGTAACGTAACATTAGCTGTAGGCTAAGGTTGCTCAATAAGGCAACAATACTCAGTGCACAAATGATTTGCTCCTAGAGCAGCAGAAAAGCTTGGAAGGGTTTCACTAAAAGCTGTTTAGGGAAAAACTGAACTTCTAGGCTTTTGTATCTATACAGGGCATTGCTAACCACTGCCACTTGAAGAGCAGCACCCCACAAATGTGAGGCTTAAATATGAGCAAAGAAAAACCAGCTTTAAGCTAAAGACCAATCAGGAAAACACACAATAAGCCTTCCACCAGTAATCCCAACTCATACAGGTTAGATCAGAACACTTCTCCCACAAGGGTGCAGAAAAACATCTTTCTAATATAGAATAGCTGGTTTGGAGCCTAAGTGTAACAAGACCACACAAACTACCTACAACAGCCCTACAACTAACAGATACAATGCAATAAAGTGTAATTAACTATTTAAAGTAGCAGTAGAAGTAGACATTGCCATTTTTAGTGCAAAAACAGCAAATAGCCGAATAAACTGTTAAAGTGCAGTCACAATATTTAAGAGAAGTGCAAAAAATACTTATTTTAGTCTTTTCAGTAGTGGATTGCTCCAGGTAAAATCAGATTGTCAGCAATCAGTAGCAACTTTCCCAAATGATGAGCAGCTCTGAGTATCTATGCCAAAGCCCATGCAAATGCAAGGCTTAAATATGAGGAAAGAGAAGCAAGTTTTAAGCTAACTACCAATCAGGAAAGCACACAACAAGCCTTCCACCCACAATCACCAACTCACACAGGTTAGATCAGCACACTTCTGGCACAAGGGTGCATAAAAACACCTTCTCAATTAGAATAGCTGGTTTGGAGCCCAACTGTAATACAGTGCAATTAACTACTTAAAGCAGCAATAGACAGTACATTTTTTGAAAGTCCTAAAGAATAGTCACAGTATATAAGAGAAGTACAAAAAATACTTAAATCCCTTTTGTGTGCTTCCCAGCTCAGGTACACCAGGTAAACACCTGCTGCCACTACATGAATAATCCCAGTCCTCCTAATGTAAAACATAATAAAGGAGTGTCTGGAGTGAAATGCTACCACAAACAAACTTAAAAGATATGAAATGCTACCACAATAAAACTTAAAGATACAGATACAACAGTGTACTTTAAATCATTTATAAAAGAGTAATTATTCAATAAAAGTATTTCAATTTGTATAAATGAGCCAATAGATGCTCAGTTGTGCAGAATTTATAAAGACACTAAAAACAAGATAATCTGATTAATAAGTCCTGCAGCCAATAAAACTCATGCAGAAATCTCAAGTGTTTCCTCAACCTAAACAGACCAGGCTACCTCTCAGTGCATTAGATGGAAAATCCTCTTAATGTAAAAATAAGTGCTTGCTAGAGTATAAAAATATACTAGTTTATCCATCAGCTAGTTAGATGATGAATTCAGAGCAAGTAAATCAGTAGAACAGACAATGAGAGGCAAAATAGACTTTTACAATATAAGCAGAAAGGAAAGGCAAATAAATAATTCAAAATATCAACAGCAGTGTAGAAAGGCCAGAGCTTACTAAGCTCAATTTCCAGTAAGGGTGGGCAGCTTAAAATCATCAGGTTTAAAAAGCAGATCAATGAAAGTGAGGGTGGGTAGGGAAAACTAGCTGGGAATCACCAGCAGTGTTTTAGTTTATGTAGGCTTGAAATCTTTTCAGAAAAAGACAAACCCCCAGAAACTCGTTGTGTGTTTAAGTATCACTCAAGAAACAATTTAATCAATGAAAAAACACATGAAATGTTCAACCTAGATAATGTAAGTGTCTATCTCTCACATAGAACAAAAACACCAGGTCAAGCACATTTCTTAAAACAGTAAACAAAATGGAACAGGCAAAACAGAAAGCAGCTCTGTCTCTCACAAACAAAAAGATATAGGTTTACTTTCCTCACCTAGCAGGGAATCAGTAGCAGTGCTTTAATCTATGCAGGCTTGAAATCTTTTTGGAAAAAGTAAAAGCCCCCGAAATTCACTGTGTATTTAAGAGTTAGTCAAGAATCAATTTAACATGCAAGACAGTAACAGTCCTACCTTTACATATGGATGAAATATATGGAAGCTGATAGGCTGGTAGTCGATGAAGAATGGTGGGTGGATAGTGATGGCTGAGATAAGAGAAGCGTTGTTGGCTAATAGGAGGGAGTGGTAACGTGCTAATGAACTGCTCATGCCTCTCTTCTTTCAGCAGACTTATCCAGACTATATCAATGCTTCAGTTTCGAGAAGCGCAACTCAAAAAACATAAACAATGAAAAAAGTTCTCTTTTTTTGCAGGGGCAAAATCCCGTATACCATCCATGTGGGGGATTTCTCTGCTGCATTCCCATAATTTATCTATAACAATGTCATGTGATGGTCAAACAGTGGGAAAAGTGTAAAAATCTACTGTAGTATGCTATCAAATTGTTCTGTACTTGTAAGTGTACTTTCTGCAAAAAATGACAAAACAAAGTCATAGAGAAAACGCCCAACAGAGAATGCGTAGGCATGTCCCTATTAATGCTGAAACCCAATGAGCTGAAAATGGAAACATATAGATAAGCAAAGTTTGTGGAGAAAATGTCATCTCTTTATTTGACACTTTTTTCCCTGACACTGATATGAGTTGTTAGAAGAGGTGTTTGTTAATGTTGTTATTATGCTTTTTTAAACTCATCCAAGAATTTTTGTTTTCTCAAATATGGACTTATCTGTACTTCCAAGTTTTAGTATGACTATGTAAGAGGAAGTAAGCCATGTTTTGACCTTGATTCAGTTAACTCATTCCCTCCAGTAGAGCTCTTCTGAGTGTGTACCTTTAGCTCCCAGTGGGTGTGGCTTCAGCCTTTATAAAAATGAGGTCAGCACCTTACAGTTCTAACAAATGCTCATTAACAGAGTTCAAATATCAAAACAGTTGTGTTTGCCATCATGTATACTTCAAGATAAAATATTTTGATACCTTGTATGTAACATGGTTTTGGAATTATTACTGAAATATGAACAGGCAATATTTGACGCCTAGAGGAGCAGTAAGAGGTAACTGCAGAAACGCCTGGAGATATCACTCGGCTGTAATGAGTTAATGTACCTGTGGCAGTCACTGAAATTGGTTTTAATTCACACAGTAGTGTTTGGCCATATAATTCTGCATCCATAAATCTGGGCAGTTATTATGTTGATTGACTTGACAGAATTACAGGTTTCCAAACATCATCATAATTATATTTGCATGTTCAGGACATCTGCTCTATCCTTATATAACTACAATAGTGGGCATGTCTCTGCAGGCGATTCTACAACAACTAGCACTCTTTCTGTATTGCTTTATGTTGTATATCATGCCATATTTTGGCATTATGCTGAAAACAACTAAGGCACTATTTCTAGAACTAAGAAGTTTAAGATTATTCATAATAAAGGTGATATAGATTCTTGAGGGAAAAGGAAATATTCAGAAATGCAGATACAATAGCAATACTCCCCCTCATTTCCAGTCACTAACCTTACTCACTTGAATGTGAAGTTTCAGCTGTTTTAGTTTTAATGTCCTCCTTGTACTGACACCCACATTTATGTCATAACATAATGCCCTTGAGATTATTATAGTGTCATGAGTGTGATGCCTAAGAAGTAAAGGCAAAATGTATTAAGTGAAGAGAAGAGAGAGGTGTAATAATATATAATAATATCCATTAATAATCAAGATAAGCTAACCACATATATTAAAGTTTGTTTTTTCTTGGCTGTAAGACACTAGAAAGTATCTGACCAGCTATTTAAATGCCAGCAGGAATATCAGACAATGGTAATAGTATTGCAGCAGGTACAATTTTATTTCTGAGTAAACAGCAGTAGTGTAACAGCACAGCATGATGTTATATGAGGCTTACTCTTTGAACGTTGAATTGGTTGTTTATATATTTTAAATTCTGTAAATTATTAAGTGTAGCTGGGCTTATTTTTCAGAAGCATCTTTATAAATCCTACACCTAAATGTCAAGGCTTACAGCTGCATCTGGTGATATGGAAAGTCAGGGAAAAAAGAAAATACATGCATAAATGAATGAGTGATGAGAAAAAGGTTTAAGTGCATTAAAGAATATTAATGAGATGCAAAATGTAATACAGTGATTTGACCAAACTGCTTAGCTTTAACTAAAAGGCCTGATTATCCCTGATCAAATCATGGTTTCTTGCCTTAGATTTTGAACCTTTGTTCTGTGTTGGAGCACAGCAACAACTGGGAGCACCATCCAATTAACTCCCGATTATTCATACGGCCAGACTTTGATGAAGCCTGATTGATGTATTATTTATAAAAAGTTTGTTATCCTGAAAGACTTCGGCTATAAAAATTAACAAAAAGTCTGGGGATGACAGCATGAAACCTAGGTGTCAGGAACAATTATGTTTCAAATGATCGTTCAAAGCTTTATGAAAATGACTGAAGTGTATATCTGCCTTGCTGAAGTATTTAAACTCCAATGTCTACATGGTTTCATTGGCAAAACTTAACTATGAGTTTACATTCTTGAGTACAAGCGATATTTTGCTTTGAGGAAGGGTATGTTACACTTGCTTCATTTAAAAACAAATTAATTTCAGGGATGCAATGACAGGTTTTCAGTCATACTAAAGCATTCTATTCAGGGCCAGTTTTGATGTAAAATACATGCTATAGAGCTCATCCTTTTTTTAATTATCACATACCATGATAAAAAAATTATTTCAGTTTCACTATCTATTCTAAATTTAACTTAACATAATATTAGAACAGTGACTCATAGCCTACTCCCCAGAATTACCCTATTAACACCCTCTACAAATTGTTAACATTTGCTTCATCACAGTGTAGTTGGAAAGCAACCATATGTATTAAGTCTTTTACAGAAACTGTGCCATTTCCAAGTCAAATGCAGTATAAAAAAGCATGTAGAATAAGGCAATAGATAACTAGTGTTTCTAGCCAGGAGTGGGAGCATATTTTCAGTTGCCAGTGAATGTCTCTGAGTTTGTGTGACAAAGAGAGTGACTCAGCAATTATTGTTAATTATAGCCCCAGGACTGCTACTGCAAAAGCCAGTGAATCTAGTTTATTTATGTTGCTAAACTGGAATATATTAGTCTGTGGTTGGTGTTTCAAAAAAACAGGGTATGATAACTAGACTACCCCTCGCTGTTATACACAGCAAGTAAATAAAAGTGCTGCTGTTCTACATGAAGGAACTGAGAAAACACCTATTAGTGAATCACGCCCAAGCTGATGTGAGTATTCAGATGTGGGCATATACTAGCCTACATGTTCTTACTGCCACATCGCAGATGGCCTTAGTCTCCAGTTGTTACAGTTAATTAACGTTGCTTGTTTTGCTTTTAAAAAAGACAGATTTACCCATTCCTTCATCTGCTAAAAGATCAAAATTTTACTGTTAGGCCTAAACGTTAACACTGGATTAATTGTTTGTCCATTCTGTTTGGGTAGAAAGAAGAAACAAGAAACCTTGCAAAACATTCAGCTCAAATATTGCCATCCGAATTAAAGCAAGCATTTAAAAACAGGACAGGCAAATACTTTGTCAGAACAACTCTCAGAAACAGGATGAGATGGGTTGCAGAACTGCAGCAATAATGAAATTATTTTATATTAACTGAAATGCTGTATGTGAAGTGAAACACTATGAAAGCTATTTAAAACTGCAAAAAAGATGTATCTTACACAGAAATACACACATTTGTGTGTGCTTGTATGTGCGTGTGTGTGGGCGTGTGTGTGTGTGTGTGTGGGGGTCATTCCCAGGCATCTTTTATGTACTGTTTTTTCATGAAGAAAGCATGAAAAATGTGTAGGTTTATTGGGTACAGACAATCAAATTATAGCACCAAAGCAAAATAAAAATGTAACAAATTAACATTGTATAGATCCTTCTTCAAATCAGTGGCCTCTAGCTTCAATTGAAACCTGTCTCCTCTGTGTTCTACTACTCACACTTTGTAGCATTCACAATGCATTTCTTGCAGTGTTTTTTGCAAGAACACTTAGATTTCATGAAAAAAATACAAAAGAATGCAACTAGGAAGTAACAGTGTATGATCGGAGTGCAGAGTTCAAGAAAATCAGTAGCAACGAAAGGACTTGTTGGCAGGACAGATTTGTGTCACAGAGCCTCCCCCTTTTGTGGAATAGACTCCCTCTCCATTTAAAGCAGAGTACCTCATTAAACCTTTTAAGTGCAACCTGGATAACTGGATGAGGAACAGAAAATATACCATTGGGAGTCCATGTGTATCCCTGCTGGACAGTGGCATAGGGCGCTGACTTGTTGGAACATGGACTAAATTCTTGGCTAGGCTTGTAAGGGCCTCAGGGCCAGTAGCCTAGTAACTTCCTATGATCCTATGAGTATATACATACCTGGCGGTGCTGCTATCATATGACATTTAAGTACGCAGACAGTGTGATAAACCTTGGACAACTGCTGCTGAATGACCTAAAACTTATTAGGCAGTGTGATGGACCTGGGATACTGCTACTGTATGACCGAAAAGTTAGTAGGCAGTGTGATGGACCTGGGATACTGCTACTGTATGACCGAAAAGTTAGTAGGCAGTGTGATGGACCTGGGATACTGCTACTGTATGACCGAAAAGTTAGTAGGCAGTGTGATGGACCTGGGATACTGCTACTGTATGACCGAAAAGTTAGTAGGCATTGTGATGGACCTGGGATACTGCTACTGTATGACCAAAAAGTTAGTAGACAGTGTGATGGACCTGGGGGTACTGCTACTGTATGACCTAAATGTTAGTAGGCAGTGTGAAACACCTCAGGCACAAAAACAAACAGACACAGCAGTACACTAGAAACTGTTACTTTTCTGTATGGACACCTGGCAAACCTCCATATAGGATGCTCTGTTTGTCTTCTGAAGAAGCAGTTTCTGTCAAGAGTTTTGAAAAAAGGTACTATAGAAAGAAGTCACTCAAATGGTACACTGTTTTTCACTAGAAACCATTTACAGAAACACTATGAGAATGTGAGAATGTAATATATATTATGTACAGTCTTGAAGAAAAAAGGGATAGGAACATACATAGAATCACTGAAGTGTGCACATTCATTTAAAAAAGTGCATATGAGAACACGAGGATATTAATATAAGATACATTTTACATGGCTCAGTGTAAACAGAAACAAAATGTTTCTTTTTTCTCACAAAGGGTGGTGGTGGATGAATAGAATGCCTTTGGTAAGGAGATGGCAGCATCAGATTGAAGGAACAAAATTCTAAAATGCATGGAACAGAAATACAGCACCTAAGAAGCTGGTTGGAACAAATATACTGCTGCTTAAATGGGATTTATAGCTTATCCAGAAAACACATAAACAGACACTTGGCACAGTCCAAGTGGTCCTAATCTGCCCTTAGTATCTTTCTCTTTTGAGGTTATATAGCTCTGTGCTACAATTAATTTTTTCTCAGAATCTGTCACCAAACACTTTTAATCCCATAAGTGATGCAAAACACTTTTGGAAACCTTAATTCTGACATGACAAATTGGATTCAGACTTTTCTGGCAGTTGAGAAATGAAGGCAAACAGCCAACATAAATGGCAGTTTTATTTGACTCAGGGAGAATACTTTCTTTACCTGTTTTAATTTTTTTTATCCATCATGTAGATGTGAAGTTACTCAACTGAAAATACTTTAATTATGATGCAAGGATACATGCTGAACAGTGACAGCCCATTGCCATTATTGATAAATTACTCTTTCAGCTTATCTCAACCCTCCTAGTAAAGAAAGTATTTCTTATGTTTTCTTCTATGGTATTAATCTCCCATAACTTTACTGTCTGCTGCCATTCTTTTTACATGACACTCATCTTCTGGATTTCTCATCCATCCATCAATCCATTCATCCATTTTTTAAACTATTTTTCCTAGTGATGTTATGGTGGCAGCAAGCTGAGCAGGTAGAAAGACTTTCTTAACTCTATCAGAATTCTCCAGCTATTCAGTGTGAGCCCCAGGTAATCCAGATGATTTGATGAGATATAATACCTTGAATGTATCGTTGGTCTTTGAGAGAGCCTCGTGATAGTTGGGCATGGTTGCTGCTCATACTATGAGAACTACCTGATGGCATTCATTGTAGGTGTTCAAATCACCACATAACTCCTCAGAACCCAGAGGAGAAGTGGTTTTACACTATAACTCCTGAGCTCCTTGCTTTATCATGCACAGTAAACCATGCTGCCCTGAAAAGGAACCTCATTTCTGCTAACTGTATTCACAGTCGTATGTTACCAATCACTCTCCAAAAAGTTGACTACCGGTGATGATGGAGCTATAAACACACCTATTCATTTGCAGCTTCTTCCTATGACTCAGTTCTGACTTCACCACCATAGTCAAGTATAATGCCTGCAATAATGACACTAATGCCCACTGTGACAAAGGGGGATACTGCCAGCCCAGCTATCTGGAATTCTGTAAATAATATGTCATTTGCCAATATCAACATGATTCATATAAGATATTTGTGTTACAAATGTATTAAAGTTGTATGTCATATAAGATGGTTTGTACAGAACTGTGCTGAAGATGTATTTTACAAAGTGCTGTTTGAAATGTATTCACAGTGTAACCTACTATTATAGAACAGAAATGTACATACACTATTGTAATTGTTTAAATGTATACATTTTAACAATGGAAACTGGAACACAAGAGGTTAACTTCAGAAAAATAGCTGAAATTAAATTACTTTATGGCCAGGTTATAAAAAGATGTTAACTTTCAGTTTCAGTGCAGTAACAGACACAATGTCTAGAACTAGGGACATTTTTGTATTGTCTTGGACGTGTTTTATTGTTTTATGACTTCCTACAGCTACACAGATCTGAGGAAAAGCCCTTGTCTATCTCTTTTCACAGGTAGATGTTAAATACTGTCAGCTTTCAGCAGTTGGAGTTTTACCTGGGGTAGAGTCAGATGACAAGAAATTATGTCATTATATAAGCTATCCCAACAGTAATATTTAAGATATTAATTCAAGAACGCTCTGAGAAAGACTCTGTATACTCCCTTTGACCTGACAACATCATCTAGAGGATCTATTCACCATATTTGCCTTGCTGGTCTAATTAAGTAAGTCTAGGAAACAGTACGGTATAATTCTTTTAGATATAGTCAGGAATATAGCAAAGGTTAATTTAGATGTTTTTCTTTATTTATTTGAGGCTGTCCTGCAATGTCATTTTAAATATTTCCTGTGATTTTGAACTCTGTTACTGTAAATGTATATTTATTATTGTCTTGTTATTTTATTTATTATTAAATATATTTAAACCTTTCATTGGGAATGGTCTGTCTAGAGATATTTAGGTTCGGAGAGTACTAGCATATTTATTTGGTGACACTGTGTAGGCCACTCCTAATATCCTTGCTCTTGGTCAAACTACCATTTGAATTGATAGTAACATTACACAGTAAGATTGGACATCCTTTGTTAAGGGCCTTAAAATAGCTAATAAAAAGCTGGCTGGTGGCAGTAATAACTACCTTATAGTCTAGGCAGAAGGGGGCATAACTAATAAACCTGTTTCAGCCTTTTCCAGGTGTGTGTGTGTGTGTGTGTGTGTGTGTGTGTGTGTGTGTGTGTGTGTGTGTGTGTGTGTGTGTGTGTGTCAGGTACTTGGGAAGGGACACGAACCACTGGTTGAACAGAGAGGGTGCTGGGGGTCTTGGCTTGGCCACTCAGCTGAGATCTCAACTCTATAGCTGTGCCAGTGGGGAGACTTATTTGAGATCTGGAGAAAGCGGGAGAAACTAGCCCTGGACTGACTGTGGTTTCTGTGTGCTCTTAAGGGAAATTACACTTGATGCAGAGAGCTGCATCTGGAGATGCTGAGTGTATACCTGTCATCTTCCCAGTGTATGTCCCCCACTGGTGTCAAGGGTAATGACTGAGGCTCCTTGATTACTGGTCCACTGGTGGGGTGTCACACACACATTGCCTTTAAATGATTAAAAATATTCAGCAAAAAATGTGCAGCCTCTGATCCAAAAGGGAGGGGACTGTGTAAGACTGCTATCCTTTTTGGTATTATTTGAAAAAAAATGGAAATGTATCTCTCCTGACACACCACTGGATCCAGAGCTTTAGCAATTGTAAAGGCAGTGGCTGTCCATGGTGCAAGTTGTTTGATGGCACAGTTAAGAAGAGGTGATAATAATGCTCTGTAAAGAGTAAATACAATAGTTTTCTTACATGGCCACATATACTACTGGCATCTCTTCTACAGTGCTGATTGTCCCCTCTTGCACCCAGTATGATAGGCTTGCTCTACAGTAAACAATTTGGTAACATGTTAGAGTTGACTATTTGTCCCTCCATTGCAAGTCTGCAAGAAGTACAATTTCTAGTTCTGTTTGCATACTTTCAAGTCAAGAAACAGTTGATAACTTTTTCACATAGTTGTAAAAGAACATGATCAACAATTCCAAGATACTTCAAATCAAAACTCTGTAAATGTGCAAAACATTTGAATAAAAGTAACAGTAAGTGCTTTCATCCATACATGACTTAATCAGATTCTGAGTTGGTTGAACACTGCCAACTTCCATGTAGATGTTATCTTATTCATTTTGATGTTATTGTATTTGCCTTGAGTTCAGTAAAATACTTCTTATATTAATTATGGTCTGGCAATGAATAAATTGGCCACATGTCAGTTGGTGTGATTAATTATGTTTAGGGTTAGCAGGGGTTTATGAACAATTATTGTTTATTTTTGAAACTTACTGGTGAATGAAATCATATCCGCATGTAATACTCATTTAATAATCCTACTCTCCATCCATATACACATATATTAAATCTCTTCCGTACCCCTTCCTGACAGGAATGCCTCTTTCTGTCCTCCTCCATTTCTTTGTACATCTCATCTCATGTTTTCACCTTTCCTTTACAGGATCTATATGCAACATTCAAAACAGCCCTCTCCAAGCCTTTCCATGTTCTAACTTAGTGTCTGTATATATTATTTCTTTGATTTTAACACTTTGCCTAATATTGTATCCCACTTATTCACTGATGCAGCTCCCATTCTCCTCCCACTCTCAGTTCCTTTTTGACTTAGTCAAGTTTGTTTACCTTTGCTACACCTTTTCTAAAGTTTCTACTACATAACTGAGTTTTGCAGTGCCCTACTACATAACTGAGTTTTGCAGTGCCCTTATACTTTCATTTATTATAATTCCTTTGTTCTCCTCTTGACCCATTATTTGAATTTCTCACAGGTCTAGCTCACCTACTGGCTGCATAGCATATTTCCCCCTAGTTATGTCCTTGCCAGTATTCTGCTTCTACTTTGCATTCCCCAGAAAAGTCCTCCATTTTCTTTAATCATCCATCTTTGTTTACTTGTTTTAATACAGGGCTCACTGGTAGTCTGTCCCCACTTTTCCTCTCTCTTTCACTGATACACAATGAATACCATATATATGCCTGAAATGATTGCATCCCTGCCTCCTTTCCTTGTTTTCTTCTTCTTCTTCTTTCGGCTTTTCCCAGTTAGGGGTCGCCACATCGGTTCACCTGTCCACTTATGATTGGCAGTGCAGTTTTACAGTGTCGAGTTGCCAGCCCGGCACCCAACCTTCCACAGAAGGCACATACTCACACCTAGGGCCAATTTAGAGTGTCCAATCCACCTACAGCATGTCTTTGGGATGTGGGAGGAAACCGGAGCACCCGGCGGAAACCCATGCGACCACAGGGAGGACATGCAGACTCCACACAGAAGGCACCCCAGCCAAGGATTGAACCGGAGAACCTCTTGCTGTGAGGCGGCAATGCTAACCACTGCACCACCATGGCCGCCCATCCCTGTCTCCTTTCCTACAGTCCTTAAACCTCCTGTTTTCCAGTTTTTTAGCTCTCCCTTCATATGTAATGCCACATTGTTCCTACAGACTCTCTCTACTTCCCTGATTTCAAGTGTTCATATCCTAGGACTAAAATTATGTGAAAGAATTGAAACCCAACTAGACATCATGACTTTAGCTTTTAGGCTAAAACTGGCAATTTTGTCATTGTCCTTTTTTCTTATCCAGAGAATTGTATATTCATCTTCTTTACATTGCCTTTTCTCAAATTAACAAAGGTAATTCAGTTTGATTGCCTGTACCAGGTCGAGTGAACTTCCTAAGGACCAGTAAATAAAAAGGGCAAAGACTCATGCAAACCCTTGTCAGCAAATTTGTGAAGAAACTAAATATTAATTTAATATATTCTGAAAGAAATTAAATTTCTTGTCTGCTAATAAAGATACAAAATCTCCTTTAAGGAGATTATTTTAGTAGCAGTTCATACTTTTGCAGTCCTAATTAGGTAATCTTACACACAAAATCAACACCAGCACATATAAGAGATACCTAAAAATAATATTGCACTTGGGAGTGTACCATATGGTCATGTCCCTCCTTATCAAAAGTCAATATGCTATTTATGCCTAGTTAATCAATACTAACATAGTAGCTTTTCTCAGCATAGCTATGTAATGCAAGTATTGGTACCAAGCTGGGGAAAGCAATTATTAATCCAGATTTCTTCCCCAGTTTCCTGACAAGGATTTGCATTGGATGTTCTTCTTTCTAATATTTAAAGAGACATGAATACTTAAATGGAAATCTACAATTCCCTGCACTGTATCGGATTTACATGATGGCTGTATCACTATGAAATCTAAGTTTTCAAGACTCGGTCAAACATAAACACTCCTAAATGTCCTGTTTATAATTTCTTAGTTAGATGTTTGACCCTACTGTCTATCTGTTGCATAGTATTGAAGTGGACAGTATTTTTCTAATCCTTTTTTCCATACCAATGCCTCCTTACCGTATAACCTCCACTATGACCATGCTCGTTTGTTACTCATCAATGGGTAAAAGTCAATGGCAGATGGACATTATCCAGACAGCCATGATGGATGTTTCTATTTTCCCACAATAACTTCTCCCTGACAAATATGCTCACAGATTCCAGAGTCTGCTGTATCTTTCTCCTGTGATAGGTGCCTTTCTTCATAAACTTTATGAATGCTACTGTATGGGTGTGGGTTGGCAGAGTCACTCGTATGTCTCCAGCCCCGACACTGTTTGGCACAGACATCTGCTTCAGTAGGTGCTGACACCCTACAGGACCAATCACGTCCCTCTTTCCCATGAAGCTTAAATCAGCACTGCCAACTTACCTCCACCATTTTCAGCTTCCCTTGTTAGCTCTTTCAGTGTCCTTTCATAAATTCTTAGGTATATTAAATAAATATGAAAAGAGAATGTCATTCTGACCCTGTTATCAGCTGTGATAGCAAACACAAAACTTCTGTCTCATACTTAATCTAGTCACAGTAATATCTGCAAGTTGTTGATGGAAAGTGTGATACCACACTATGGGTGCATTATCTCCTTCTAACTGAAAATGAAAACAGATAGGATTGTGAGCATTTCCAGATTTGCACATGTAAATTCTTATAATAACTCTTTCAGCTGACAAGTTGTATTCAATCCTCTCTCACCTGGTTGCTATTCTGGTTTATTCAAGTTTTCATATATTGCAACCCAGTCAGGCTTGGACTGTATTATGGTGGGTAATCAGTGCATTAGGAAATTCAGTTCATCAAATGAAGGGGAAAAGAACAACTGTAAATATTCTGATTATTTTCAGTCACAAATAAATGCACTGTTGTGAATTCATTCTGAAAACGGGAGTGGAATAGATGAAACAGATAACACAAGGGTGATATGTTCCATTACTTCCAGCATAAAATCTGATTTGCTTTATTTGTTTAGTCATATAAGTACGACACTGATATTCCCCCTTTATTTCTCATTATCTTACAATACAGTATGTAATATTACACAAGACATCTCTATTTCTAGTGGCCAGCTGTCACTGACTATAACAGCTCGTTCTGTTAGCCTGTCGGCTGTTACTCTTTACCTTCCAAGCTTTATTTTGTTCAGTTGCAGAGCTGACTATTACATTGTCTTCATCTATGTTTGGAACCGACCTTGCTAAGATGTCAAGCATCTTTTATAAATCAGATGAAAATAAAATGCCATTACAGTTCAAAACAAACACACCATGTAAAATTAATTTCTTGCTCTAGAAAACTACATGCAGAAGAGTTTACTACAACAGGCAAAATTTAAGGCATCACAAAAGAAATAGTGCTATTTATATTTGTACGCACACAGAATTAAATACCAGTACCCCACACTTTGGTATTCCAAGGTGAACTAATTAACTAATAATTGCATTCATATATGCATATGTAATACTAAATGGTTAAATGAAGAACTGAAAAGAAACTCTATCATATATAGTACAGCAAAGTCAAAGTAATCATTTAAAATGATGAAATGCTCAAAATTCCTTAATACTCTATTTTAGTATTTACCTCTTAAGCTGTGAATTACTGGAAATTATACCATGACCCCCCCCCAAAACGTGCACGCTGATTGGCCAGCGTGCCCGTTGTAAATCGAGTTATACTAATGGAAAAAGGTCCGGTCGCCCGGACTTTTTTCCATTAGTATAACTCGTTTTTTTAAAACACTGTCTCTCTATGTTAAATGGCTTTAACATAGCGAGACAGCTTTAAAATAAGCAACGGAGATCTCCGTTGCTTATTTTAAAGCTGTCTCGCTATGTTAAACCCATTTAACATAGCGAGACAGTGTTTTAAAAAAAAGCAACGGAGAAAGCAAAATCTCCATTGCTTTTTTTTAGTGCAATCTCCGTTGCTTTTGCCCACAGCTCTGATGTACTGCGCAGGCGAGCAGTACATCAGAACTGCCATGGATGTCAGACATCTGCGGAAGGGCAGCAAACAGGCATTATACTATGCCATTATTTAAGAAAAGTAATAGTTTCTTTTCTTAAATAATGTCATGGTATAATAGCAATAACCCACTTCTGGGTGTGGGTAATGCTAAATTTACCCACGGTTGGCTAAATTTAGCATTACCCACACCCAGGCGTGGGTTATTGCTATAATACTTGACTTTAGTATTTACCTCTTAAGCTGTGAAGTACTGGAATTATATATGTCTCTCTCTCTCTCTCTTTTTATATATATATATATATATATATATATATATATATATATATATATATATATATATAGATATAGATATACGGGTCTACTTCAGATAACCGAATGCTCTCTTCTGCGAATCACTGTTTGCCAGGATGAAAAGAGCAACATTTAAATTAAGTGAATGGGAAGATCAGCAAAGTTTTACACAGGGAATGGAGGCAGTTGGCCAACATCAGGAAATGTGTCCTTTTCCCCACTGTAGTGCGATCTCGGAGTTGGTATATATAGTTGGGGGGTGGGGGGTTGCAGACCCCATCCTTGACATACTGCAGTGTGTGTGAAGGTTGAATGTTGGATAACTGCTTTTATTCCTTGTGCAAAAATCCACTGATGTAAACATTCTCTTACTTGAACATTCTCTGCTTTCATCTCGATGAAGAGAGTTTTGCATAAGTGAGCATTCAATTATGTGACATAGATCCAGATAAACATATATACATATATATATATATATATATATATATATATATATATATATATATATATATACTTTGATATATAAATATAGATATAGAGGGAAAATTCCATATAGTCAAACATTCGGAATATTGAATGTTTTTAATGTCAGCAGAAGTAAGTGAATAGTTGTGTGATCATTTTGCTAGTATTACTCTGTGGGAGGTTGCAGAAGAGCAGGAAAGGGGAATGTGCCATTTTCCCACTGCTGTGTGATCTCAGATTAGGTATATCTAACTAGAATTGAGTGTAGAGGGCATATTCCCCTACATGAGGGGTACAGGGGGCTTGCCTTGGCAAAAAGGAAATGTATTGTTTTCCTATTGCTTTGACTTTTCCTTCATTAGGATCAAACTTTTGAGGTTCACTATTGTGGTACTTTAGTGTTATGAAATACATACACACACACAAATATACATGCATGCATATATAAAATTGCAGTACATGATTATAAGCCCACACAATAAGCATGCAAGATTGTTTAAAGGCATTTTACAGAATGTTTCTTGCATTTTGCTGATACTTGGTCTTTGTTGTTGTCCCCTCTCTTGAGGATACATGGTTCTCATCTCAGTGTGAACCAAGGCAAAGTTTTTCAAAGGAAAATATATAAATGTAGTCATATGTATAGTGGCATTTTCTTATTTTAAATTTAGTTCACTCTAGAGTCACACTAGGTTCATTTTAAAATTTGCATTAACCTGTCAATTGTGTCATATTAAGAATCTATAATTTCCTTAACACATTTTCTTCCTATAAAGGAAAATCTAGCCTTACCCTACTGTCTGTGTTCATATAATGGATCCATATCTAATAACCCTAGTGTTATATAGTCTCAGAAAACAAAAGATATTACAGTATATAGTTGTTACTTATGATCTACTTCATTTCATGACATAGTTCATTTCTAACTTTCCATTGTTATTTGATAAAATTCTTTTCCAGTACTCATAATCTATTTTTTGCCTAGGTAATGGCTTCCAGCCATCTATCCCCAAGGAAATTAATTATTCTCATTGGTAACCCCATGGACAAGAGCTGATTGTAAATGGAATCCATTATCCAGACAACCATAATGGAATTTATTCTTTTCTGGATGTAACATCCCCTGGCGGTTGATATGAATGCTCACAGTGATGAGAACCACTATGACTTACTATGTGTGCGTGTGTGTGTGCGTGTGCGTGTGTGTCTGTATGCACTCCAGTAAATGTGCAGTGAAAGCTAATGTCATTTGGCTGACCTAAGTGCACTCCGTTGGCCAAGTGCTGCCTGTCATGCACCTCCTCACTAGTAGGTGCCAGGACTATGTCAAATAAGACCACCTTTCTCCTTCCAAGATGGTCGAGGTGCCCACTTCCTCCCTCACACACTGATTTCTCTTGCAATCAGGTTGTTAGTCAATCCTGAGACATTTGAGACACAGTCAGGGCTTTATTTTGGGTCTATGTTAGATAAACAAATGCTTAAAATGTCGAGTACAACATGCTCAACACATTTTAAGGGAATGGTCATCTAACTGAGCACTCAGAAAGTCTAAAATAAGAGTTCTGAAATGTTTTAGTTGGCCATCAGTTAGAAATCCAAGTCATGACATAAGTATGTGAAGTATGTTAAAGCGTATTGTAACTGTTCAAAGTTACACTTATACTTTATTTACAGCTGTGAGAAAGTAAAATTAAATAAAGTAAGCAAAAAGTAAGAAATCACATAACTGTTTGTTGGTATAGCATTAATTTATGACACCTAATTACTTTCTTGCATTTATTAGTATAAACTGAGGTCTACTAAGACTGAAACTGTGATGCTTATGTGCACTGTTACACTATGGCAAACACTAGTCATTTCTCCCCTGGTGTTGTAGGATGGCGAATTTGGGATATACCATCAGTTTTGTCAGTGCTAGTTAGGGAACAGAACAAGGTTAATGAAACAAGATTAAATTTACAGTCGGGATGTCCTCTGTCCCCTAAAAAATGGAAAACAGTTTTGAGGTACGAAAGGTTGCAACATGTTCTGCAAAACAAAAATGAGTATAGTGCAGAATACTTTCTACGTGCAGTTGTAGTTCTTCTAAAGGTGTAACGTGTTTATAAGCTTGGGTTTGTTTCTATAATTTTGAAGGGATTTTAGAAGAGTGCTTCACTGTAAATAATTAAATCCTCAGATTTAGGGTGGTTTGTGTTTTTGCTAATCTTGGAAAAGAAGTAAGGGAAGTACTGAAATAATGGAATATAGTAACGGTCTGATTTTGTTGATAGTGGATAGCTATCTCATATGTCACTAGGGAGAAGGTATTGGCCAAACATAAGATTTGGGTATTATAATTTTCAGTCCTTTTTGATTTCAGTGAAATAAATGTTCACTTAAAATGTGTCGAGTATGTTTTACTTGACATTTTAAGTGTTCGTATACTTAACATAGACCCTTTATTTCTGTCTGAGACAGAGATCTCTTAGTTCTCTTTCTGTTCTTGGAACTTTAAAGTACTGTAGGCCTTGCCATTTTAATTTCTTAATTATGCATTTATGTGCACTAAATCTGCTTAACTATGTGTGTTACTTTGGATGCCACACTGTCAAGTCAGTCAAAATTTCCTCAACAAAGCCTTAAGTAAAAGATTGTGTTGTTTCTCATCTGACCTGCAAGTCTTTCTTTTAATAAATTTTGTTACTGGGAATGTGTACCTATATTTTATTTAAAATCAAGTTGCTGTCATTTCTGTGAATGACACCTGACATTTGCTCTTAAACTGTTGTCTTTTTCATGAAGATTAGCATCAATATTTCATATTAAAAGAAGGCTTCACTTTAGTGATATAAGCCTGGACTCAAATGTCATTCACATTGTTTCAAGCACCTAATGAAATGAGTTTAAAAGTGCTTTAGATGTAAAAACTCTATATCCAGTATTAGACAATGATTTTTCACAAGCCTAATAATTTTACATTTTTTTGTGTAGGTGATCTGACACTACCAAGCATGAATAGGGAATCTTGATCTGTCTCTAGTAGAATATTCTGTACATGGAAATATGCATTTTCTTGTGTTTCCTATACTTTACGTCCCTCAGTATGAGACTAGTGTAGTAATCATAGCAAAAGTCTTACGAATGGACACCACCTTCTTACATGAATCTAAATGCATGCACATTCTCTGCAAGATAATGCAACTGGAGAGATGTTTTGTTTTGTGTTGAGTGTAAAAAAGGCAGTAAAAGGAAACTGAAAACGTCAGTGTTGTCATTTGTGATCAGACTCACAATTTGTTATGCTTTAACTTAACCTTTTGCTTAATGTCTTTTAACATTGTTGTGCTTCTGTGTTTTATATTCAACACATAATGCACAACTTACTGCAGATTACCATGTTCAAGCTAGATCTGTGTGCAGTTATCAGCCAGACAGTCTGGCCATTTTGATTTTCCCCTTGATAACAAAATAGAAAACATGCAATGACACCTAACAGTATGAATGAATGGATGTCTTCTAATCAATCAGGTCTGGTCACCAGAGCTTAAGCTGCATGTATTTCAGACGGAGTTAATTAGAATTGCCGGGGAAAAAGTCAATATCTAAGGTTCACCTGATCTAATTTAAAACACCTATATACTGAGAACCCTGAATTTCTCATTACATTTGTTCATTTTAGGGTTAGAAAGGGCCAAAAAGGCATAAAAAACAGTGAAGTGTTAGTAGCAGCCGAGGTAATGTATTAAGTTAATGCCTTATCATTCTGATGACTGAAAGTTCAAGTCAGTTGACATTTGGAAATGAACAGATTATCATCATGTGACGGTCCATGAAAATTGACCAGAAGCAGTAGTTCAACTTTCCCTACAATATATTTATAAGCCTTGTTTACATTAACAATGTCATGTACTGCCCAAAGGCTGCATTTTCCTAAACTGACTTATACTACCTTTTATAAAAGAGAAACATTATGACTTTTGGTAATTTGAGGACGGTTTGTCATGTTTTTGTAGATGGTAGATATGAGGCAGCAATGTACCAGCTAACTGGTAATATCATGCAGTAGTTTATGTACATTTTGCTAACATTTATTTTAATTCATTTTGCTTTGTTAGCACAGTAACTATACTGATCCAAGTGACCATTTTCAGGTATAATGTAAGATAGAAACTCAATTAATTAATTAATTAACATTTGATTGCTGGGAATTTCCAATTGTGTATGTATCAATTTTCAGTGGAGGTCTGGGGAGAAAAGCTGCAAAGTATTACAAAATCATTTCAAGAACAATAATTTTACAGTTTTCAAAAATAATACAAAAATATCTACAGTTTAAATAATTATACCAAATCAGACATAATGTGAAAACATCACTTAAGAATAGATACTATTTCTATGACAATGATATAATATATAGAACAATTTTAGCCAGTTTATAGAGAAATTAAACATAAGTTAGTATAATACAAACAGTAATTGAAATATCAAGTAAAAGAAAAAAACAGGGTTATAGCATATTTAGAAAAAGTTATAGACATGGTTACACAGTGAAATGTTGAATAAAATTATTTATTGAACTGTACAGTAATAGATATATGATTGTATGCGTGTGTGTGTGTGTGTGTGTGTGTGTGTGTGTGTGTGTGTGTGTGTGTGTGTGTGTGTCTCTGTCACTAAATTCAGATAGCTGATAACCTGGTAGAAGCTGCAAATGCCCCTTTGGCAAAATGGATAGATCTTTAAACTTTGGAGCTTGAAAAGGAGTGGAGATCTGATCTATTTTTATTAGTTTTAGTAGCATTCTTATATTCATCAACATGATAATGATTGGAAAATGAAGGCATATTACAAAATATTTGAAGTTAGAACCTGGCCCTTTCCACTTAGAGTTACACAGTTTACCCCCTGCAGTGAACAGCATTCATTTAAATTAAAACAGTGATAGCAGCATTGCCTACTTATACATCTGTTTTATGTCACTAGTGAGACTTGTCCATATTGAGAATACATTACTCAGTTCACTCAAACATCTATGTCTCATGGTCAGTGTGTTGTGTGCTTTCCTTACCTGTGACATCATGTCTACTTAATGCACATCTGTTACTATCTGCTTTTATCTATCTAAACTAATGCACAGAGAGGGTGGGGTGCTTCCGCGGTCACTGATTATGCCAGACGTTATTTCCTGTCAATGTATTGCACTGCTATTATTGTACCGAACCTTTTTTTTAAATGAAACATATATCTCTAATTTCTTAATCTGACAGTTATAGTCTGTATTGTCATGGACTTACTCTCTAGTGCTTTTGACTTTTTCCTCCCATGCTTGAGTTTGTTCTTTGGCTCTCTTGGTTAGAATTTGGTTTGGTTTATAAATATAATCGGGCCTGCCCATTTGACATTTACTGCTTACCACATTCTACCAATGTCTTGTGAATAAGACTGGGCTTTGTAAGACATTGTTGTGGGGGAGGTAGAATCTTTGCTGACATGAGATGAGGCCAGCTAACAGGGGTCACCTAATGATGATGATAATAATAATAATAATAATAATAATAATAATAATAATAATTGAATCAGTCAATTAATTAATTAATTAATTCATGTTTAAATACATCATTCCTTGTCAGCATTCAATTATTTTCTATATAAATGTATGTTATTTATTTTAAACCAACCTTCAAGAGCAGATGAGTTTTTCAGCTGCTGCTGCAGACATTGGTAAGATGGTGTAGTCTTCACACCACCTCTAATTATTTCTGTTCCACCATCTTCTGTATCATAGTTATCCCCATGGATGGATTGAAGATATTCCTCATATTCCTCATCTGGGGTTGATTGAATAAGATTTGTAGCCCCCCCCCCCATAGTGGTATGGGTAATTGCATTCTCTCTTGCCTTGCTTCTAGCATGTACTAGCATATCATATGCCCTTATCTTGCACTGTGCCAATGATTAATTTATGCCACCCACTGCATTAATTTCAATAACTACTTGAATGCAGGCCATGTTTTTCTCGGTTTGTTTAGGCCCCCTTTACCAAAAAAAGATAAGGACAAGATTTTCCTCATACCTGAACTTATAATTTCTCTGCTTTGATCCCTTATTTTGGGGGCACAGTCAGAAAGTGCAACAGTGAAGTTTGGAAGCAATCAGGTTTCAAAGTGCAAAACACTGTCCAAGTCTTCCTGCTAAAATATAAAAAGCTATTTAAGATAAACTGTATACTTACATACAATAATCTCAATATATCAGTGTAAAATTGCAATATATATTACCTACAGTGCATTCAGGTCATGAATGCAATCACTTTTGTCATAAGAAGCATCCTTGCCATTCTCTCTGGCATTTTTTATTCCTGTCTGTCACTCCAAATATCTCCAGTTCATCATACATGCATGTAGATATCCTTAGAATTTAAGAACTTCATTAGTAAACTAATGCATTTATACCCATGTAAGCACAATCAGTAAATTATACCAAAGTAATTATCATTGTCTGGCCTCAGTAATCGTTTCTACTGCTGCTGTCATGAAATTCATATTCAAAATGATACAAATCTAGCAATCAGTCAATGCTATAATAACATGCACATCAAACATGTAAATTAATTACAAATGACACTTAAATCAGTAATGAAATAGTATTTTTAAGTGTTTCTTATTAATTTATTATATTTTAAAAATATTTCCTTACTGAAATAAGTCTGCAGTTTCCTAATAGTTTTGTAGCCTATCTTAGCTATTGGCAGATTAATATGGCGCTGTTCAACATATTGGTAAAAATGTTGGGCCATTTACATAATTTAAATGCAATTTAGGCAAATTTGCATTCATCTCTGTGATGCCCCTGCACTGGCCTAGTAATCAAGGAGCCTCAATCCTCACCACTGGCAACAGCTAGGGACGTATACAATGGGAGGATGATAAGTACACACACAGTAAAGTGCAATTTCCATTAACAGCACACAGAGATCACAGTCAGTCTGGGGTTGGTTTCTCCCCTTTCTCCAGATCCCCAGTAACAGTCCCCACTGGCACAGCTATAGGGTTGAGATCTCAGCTGAGTGGTCAAGCCAAAACCTCCGGCATGCTCTCTGTCCAACCAGTGCTTTGTGTTCCTGAACAAGTAGCTGACACACACACACTCTTTGAGGTTTGATATATATACAAACACACACACACACAACTGGCAAAGGCTGGCACAGATTTACTAGCTATGCCCCCTTCTGCCCAGACTATAAGATAGTTTCCACTGCCTCCAACCCCTCTTATCAACTACTTAAGGCCCTTAACAAAGGGTGTCCAATCCTACTGTGTAATGTTAAAACAATAATAGGAGTCAGGAGTCCACACCACAATCCTTTAATTAAGTGCTTTTGTTTCCTGTTGGAAAATTCATCAGAATACATGTTACATACAATCCCACCTTTAAATAGCCTTATAAAATGACATCACTTCCTTGTTATTTTAAATTTTAAAACCATACTTCCAACATAAAACATGTTGCATCTAACCATCATGCTACATTGCATAGATCCCCCCAAAAAAGGTGAATACAGTACTAATATTACATGTCACCCCAACTACTTATTTGAACCATGCAAAGCATTTTTTCCATATATAAAGTACATCACATAGCCCAAAAATGTTGTTGTTGTGTCTTTCGGCTTTTCCCAGTTAGGGGTCGCCACAGCAGAACTCCGGTCCGCTAATGATTGGCAGTAGATTTTTACATGCCGGGTTGCCAGCCCCGACGCACAACCTTCAATGAAGGTATGCCCATTCACGCATGTCTCCACACAGAAGACTCTCTAGCTGAGAATCGAACCTGTGTTTGAACAATATTGAGCCCTATCTCTCTCTATTTTCTTCATCTTCCTAGCTTTAATTGAAACCATTTCTTGTTCAGTAGATTTAAATATTCTGTTGTAGTCAAAAATATTGTTGTCATGAGCCACATCTTGCACAATCCTGTTGTCCAGTTCAGTCGCTTCTTTTATTAAATCTTTCAAAATTAATTCATTATGTTTGATAACTAGCTCCATGTACTCGAAGCCATGTCTATTAAACATACTAATCAAATCCTTATAGAAGCATGAACTAGCTATTAGCCCTGTGGGAAGCGCCACATGTGCAAACCCTTAGGCACAAGTTTAAGCTTTAAACATTCTTTAAAGTATGCATTATCAACTTGAATCTTCTTAATTTTAAGTAAAAATGTGGTCTAATTTGTACAAACTGTTGTTGTAAGAATCAGTACTTACAGGTGAAGGTGTAGAAAAAGCCATCCCCTCTCCTAACCAGTCGGTCATTCTAATGGGATTAAAGTTAACTTGAACATCTTCACGAGCATTTCTTCTTAAATGTGCGCTCTGTGATGAACGCTGCTCTCCATCCATTAAACTCATACCAGCAATTCTTCCTGAATGTTCCTCAATACTGGTGTTGTTGCTGTTGTGGTTATTTAGACTTCTGTCTCCACCAGGTCTAATATCAGCATTTTCAGAGTCTAAAAAAAGAGAAACAGCACTTGTTTCCTCATCACGACTTCTACTAGAGCAAGCAACTTCCTGGTTTGGTCCTCTCTTCGGAGCTGACTTCATACGGGCATGCTCTATTTTCTCTAACCTTTGAGTGATCCTTTCCAAATGCTGCAAGATATCCTCAATTGAACTGTTCCTTTGTGGTGTATATAATGATTGTGAAGCCTCCATCTCCTGTGCCTCCGTTGCTATAAAAACAAATAACTTCAAACTTTTAAAGGCTAAAAAACAAAACACAATCCAAAAAAATGGCCTCAGTTGCAATGAGATGAAGAAAGATAAAAAATTCCAAATAAGCAACTAAGAAGTGCTTAAAAAAAGAGAACTTTAATTTAACAAATAAAAATAAAAATAAATCAGATACATCCAGTAAATCAAGCACTTTCGTCTCCAACCATTTGAAGACTTTATCAAGGCAGAGCATGCCCCAACTGCTAGTAAATTTATAATACAAAGTTAATTACTGAACCAATCAATCCAGGGTTCATGAATAACCACACATAAAACATTCATCATCCTAAATATTACCCACTATAATACATATAAATACATAACTAAAAAATACATTATTAAAAAAATCTAATAAAAACTCAACATTTCCTAAATGTTGTACACCTCATATAACCCCAATATATTATAGTATAAATACATGTATAAATATATAATAGATACAGTATAAAAAGGAAATGTTGAGTTTTTATTAGATTTTTTAATAATGTATTTTTTAGTTATGTATTTATATGTATTATAGTGGGTAATATTTATGTGTGGTTATTTGACATTATTAGATGTAAATTGTAGGAATAGTCATTGCTCATGAATTATTCATGAACCCTCGATGTTGATTGGTTTAGTAATTAACTTTGTATTATAAATTTACTAGCAGTTGGGGCATACTCTGTCTTGATATAGTCTCCAAATGGTTGGAGACAAAAGCGCTTGATTTACTGGATGTATCTGATTTATTTCTATTTTCTGCTTTTTAGTTGCTTATTTGGAATTTTTTATCTTTCTTCATCTCGTTGCAACATGTTTTATGTTGAAAGTATAGTTTTAAAATTTAAAATAACAAGGAAGTGATGTCATTTTATAAGGCTATTTAAAGGTGGGGTTGTATGTAACATGTATTCTGATGAAGTTTCCAACAGGAAATGAAAGCACTTAATTAAAGGATTGTGGTGTGGACTCCTGACTCCTATTATTGTTTTTTCATCATTTGTTTGGGACTGACTTCATTTCCTACTGTGTAATGTTACTATTAATCCAAATGGTAGTCTGACCAAGACCTGCAAGGCTATTTAGGAGTGGTCTGTGCAGTATCACCAAATACACATGCAAGTACGCTAAGAGTTTAAATATGTCTCACAAATATCAGCCACAAAGATAGGTTTAAATATATTTAATAATAAATAATAACAGAACAAGACAATTATCAGTAAATCAACACAGTAACTTCAGAATTCAAAGTCACAGGAAATATTTTAAAGCAACATTGTAGGACAGTCTCAAATAAATATAAAAAACATCTAAACTAATCTTTACTATATTCCTATCTATATCTAAAATAGATACTACTCCTTAAATCTACTTACAGCAAGGCCAGCGCAGATGGTGATGATGATAAGTGGATGTTCTTGCTAGGTCCAAGGCAAAATACAAAATGCACAGTCTCACTCTGAGTGAGTTCTTAAATCAGTATCAAAGTATTACTGTTGGTTTATCTTGGATGACATCACTTTTTTCCCACCTGACTTCAGTTCCCAGGCTAAAACAGAAACTAATGGAATTTAACATCTCTTTGTTAAAAATACATCTTTCAGATGTTTGCTCAGAACTTGGAAGTCGTAAAACAATAAAACACATTTTAAACCTAGTAATTACTTCTCTTTCAAGACAATGCAAAAAGTTCTAGCTCTAGACATTGTGTCTGCTACATTGAAACTGAGATAGAATTTTTATAGCACAATCGTAAAGCAGTCTAATTTCAACTTATTTCTTGAATTTTGCAAGTTAACCCTTTTATGTTCTAGTTTCTACTGTTAAAACATATATTTCCACAGGTATATAGTTTATATGCATTTCTGTTCTAAGTCAACAGGACATGAATGCTGTGGTTACATTTTAGCTCAGTACTTTACAAACACTTCTGCACCAGTAGTGTAATATACACATAACATATAGTTCTCTTACATTTGTAAGACAAACATATGAATCATGTTGATATTCACAAATGACATATGATGATTTACAAAATTCCAGATAGCTGGGCTTGGAGTGCCTCCTTTTGTTACATTTCTATATAAATCAAATTAATATTCTCAAATGACATATGATTATTTACAAAATTCCTGATAGCTGGGCTGGCAGTATTTCCCTTGTGTCCCAATCTCAATAAATCATAGTAGTATGCAAATGTCTCCTGAGATGTATTAATGAATTTTGGCTTTTTGACAATCATGAACGCATGGCTAAAGCAACATCAGATTGTCATTGATGCAAGGCAGATGGCTCTACATTTCACAGCTCTCTGTAGCTATCCCAGGTTTGCTGCAGAAGTGAACAAATGGCCCTATAATGGCCAAAATCAGAATGCAGTTAAAAAAAAGGGAGTCATCTGAATGTCAAGTTTGCAGCAATCTGAAGTGTAATCCCTATCCATCCAACATTGTGGGTCACACCTTACCACCTGAAACAAATCATAGCTTCCTAAAGTTAAAAATAACACACATACTGACATTTATTTCCACTCCTCCCCTCCCAAATAATTAAAAAGAATTCTGCTGTACTAGATGACACAACAAGCATTATCAATACAAATTATAAATCATATATTTCCATTTTATCAAGCATAGAAGGGAAAGTTAGTGGGTTTTCTTTAAGAAAAAAAATATGTAACAAAGAAATTTCAGTTAAATTAAACTTGCCGATAGCTGTTGTAATGCTCCTGCTAGTAAAAAAAATGTTTGTTAAGGTGATGTGAGACCCTACAGGGAGTAATTCTATCCCTGATTAATACATCCTCGGTCATACTTTCCTAATTGCTGTTCTCACACTTCGAAAGATGGTAACATCTGTGAAGACACAAGGCTGTGCTCCCAGCTGGTTTGATAAGGAGACCATTATGATGCTCTACCTTCTCAACGATTTGTATTAGGATAAGACTGAGGCATGCACAGGACGGTATGTGGAAAATAATGAATATCTGTCATGAGTTTGGTAAACACCTGTCACCTTGGACAGGGATAATCTCCTTCAACCAGCAGTGTTGTTACCATTACAATGACTTGCAGAAACATATCGCTGACCAGCTGGCCAATTGGGTAGACCAGGTAGAGGAAAAAAGCCCAGAGTTCTATAGTAAGTAAGAATAACACTTGTTTCTTAAATGAGTCACATTAAAGATAAAAAAATGTTTAATAAGTTGGCATAACTAGATGCAATGTACCTAAAAATATTACTTGTAATGCTATCATGAAATGCAGTAAAACATCAGCAATGGGTTGACAGATTTTAATAATATATCCAGATGTGACATAAGCTTATCAAAATAATAATCCATACATGTAGTGGGTTACAGGAAGAAGTATTTGTTAATGGATCTATAAATAATGAAAATAAAGTTAAAATTGCACATTTAAAATCTATTACTAAACGTCTTGGGCTGCAGGTGCACCCCCCCACCCTCCAAACCTGAATAAGTACTATTGCTGAAGTGCAATTCCAGTGAAAATATTACAAAGGCTTCTCTGCAAGCACGGCTTTTCTTCAAATTAAACGCAATGTATGTCTTAACTTTCAACATAAAGACTTAATGTTAATGCCTTTATATACTGAGTTTTTTTATTTGTTTAAAGCATGCACACTTGCAGAGGCCTGTCTAGCTAGCCCAGTTTTCCTAACTCCAATCTTGTAAGACCCTATTTCAGACTCTAGTTGATAACACACTGCTGGGTTCTATACCTCTCTGAGTAGCAAGGCAAACTTTTAAATTTTTATCTATGGTTTTTACACCCAACTGTGCTTTTTTCCCCCAGTTTCATCTGTGACCAGTCAATATTAGACTATTTTTGTATGGCAATAGCTATCTTCTTCCAAACTAAACTGCACTACCCCAGAATTAGTAACACCAGAAATAATTAACTTGTGCTAGTTTAGTTCCCCCCTTGAACTGTACTGCCATTTACTGAACTGCAGTTCATCTATTCTCTTGGTACTCTCTCCATATCACTTACCTACAGTTTGAGTCAATTGATTGTTTTTGTTTGAATTGCCCATCTTACACAATCTGGTTGAGAGACCTGTCAATCACTCCCACAGGACTCCTCCTGCAATTAGTCCCTCCCCTCCTCCCCCACTAGGAATGCATAGGACAGAAGTTATATAAAGGCCTGTATTCTCTGTTATCTGATTGTTTTCCAGCCCACAATCCCTCCTAAGAGCAGCTAACAGGTCTCTGCCCACTTAGCTCCCCACCCACCCCTGGTGGTCCTACCTTTATTAGAACAAATCCCTCCCATCATTTTTACCACCAACCACAACACTACTCCCAACTCTAAATCCACCATCTTCCCACTACTACCCCTCCTCTTCTGCTAACATGAATAAGCATACCATACTTATACTCTTTGCATACCCTCTCCTTGCATATCTTACATCTTACCAAAACTCCATTATACCCACACTCAACTACTTCCACTGTACAACTATTCACTCCATCACTCATGACTCACCCTCACTCTGCTCCTCTCCCACCAACTCAAGAACCATCCCTATTCATCCCCCACATATTCTGTCAACTAAAATACTAAAACTAAATGCATCCCTAAAAGTTAACAAAATAAACCTCCCACCACATCTGTTACTGACTGCATCCAATCATAAAGTTTCCCTAAAATGCAAACTCTTTCACAAACTGATAAAACTAATAACCTCATGCATATCAAAACTTGCCCTTAGTGGAGACATCCACCCCAACCCTGGCCCCTCCATCTTCAACCCCACTTCTAATAATCAGACTAACAACCATCTCTCCCAAATCCCAGCCAGTAGAAAACCAAATGACCTCCTTCTGCTAAGCCTAAATATCAGAAGTATAGCCAACAAAGTCAGCGAACTCCATGCCACCATAGACTTATACTCCCCAGATATAATCATCCTGACAGAAACCTGGCTAAAACCTCACAATACCAGTGAGCAAATCCTCCCTAATGGTTACAACATACTAAGACTAGACCGACTAAACAAGAAAGGAGGTGGTATAGCTATAATATTTAAACAGCATCTAAACATCCAGATTCTAAACTCATCAGCTCCCCAAATTGCCAATGAAGAAATAATATATACCAACCTGAAAATAAACCAAAATAAAACCATCAACATAATAGGATGCTACTTCCCACCTGGCCAAAATATCCCTCCACTAGAAAACCTCCTCAGCTGGACTACCCACCATCTCCCTCAAGAGACCATAATTTTAGGTGACATCAATATTGATTGGCAATCCTGTTGCGGCAACCATCCAACCCAGCATCTAAACCTTCATGGCTTCACCCAACTAGTTCAGTCACCAACCAGAATAAATAAAAACTCCAACAAGCACACTACCCTGGATTGGATACTAGTCAGCAAGATTCCCCAGTCCTATATATATAGCCTCAGTGATCATTCCCCAACATTCCTACTCAGAAAACACCTATACCAAGTTAAACCTGTCATCTACCATCAAATACGTAAAAAACTACAATTTAACCCAATCACATTCATCTCATCCCATAAACAATTTAACTGGCACCCTCTAAATTACCTCAGCCTAGATGACGCAGTCCAATTTTTCAATACTACCTTCCTAAGCATCCTAAATAACCATGCCCCCATAAGACTTACCAGAACCAAAGCCCAACCCTCCCCATGGCTACAGAAAACCACTAGGTCAGAAATGAAAAACCGAGATAAAGCCTGGGAACACTGGCACAAAACCAAAACCCGCTCAGCTAGACAGAAATTTCTAGAACTACGCAATAGAGTCAAAAAGCTAATAAAGGAGGACAAAATCCAATACTACCAGTCTGCCCTCAACTCCTCCCAACACAACCCCAAACAATTCTGGACCTCCATAAACTCCATCCTCCACCCAGGTAAAATCAATACCCCTACACCTAACATTCCTCACTCCTCAGAAAATATTGCTACCTCATTCAACACACACTTCACATAAACCATATTATCACTAGGTAGACAACACAACCCCCCCTCCCTTACACCCCACACCTTCACCCAGTAATCCCCCCACACTCTTCTCATTTTCTCCCATTCCTACCTCCAACATAAGAAAACTCTTAACTAAACTTAAACCCACAAAATTAGCAGCAGACAATCTCCCAAGTGAATTCCTACAAATTGCAGCCGACGCCCTAGCCTACCCAGTATCCATCTTGATTAACCGATCTCTGTCAGAATGCTACGTCCCTACACTATGGAAAATATCACACATCATTCCCCTTCACAAAGACGGCCCCTCCACAGAACTAAAAAACTACAGCCCCATAGCGATTCTATCTCCACTCTCCAAAATACTAGAGAGAGGCATTCACTCTCAAATCTCAGACTACCTCCTTACTAACAACCTCCTTTCTAATACTCAACATGGTTTCCGACCAAACCATAGCACCACCACTGCCTTACTCTCTTTTACTAACACTATCCTTCACCATAAAAACAATGGCCATCTCTTCTCTGCTACTTTCCTAGACCTATCTAAAGCCTTTGACATGGTCCCACACAAACAACTCCTCTCTGTACTCAATAACCTATCCTTTTCTCAATCAGTCACCAACTGGTTTCAAAGTTACCTGTCTGACTGCCAGTCATCTGTTGTATGGCAAAATTACATATCTCTCCAACTACCTGTCTCTATTGGTGTTCCCCAAGGATCCATCCTTGGACCCCTACTCTTCTCTATTTTCACAAATAATCTTGCCTCTGCCACCAAACATGGCACACTTATACAATATGCAGATGACTCAACCATCATCTGCTCAGCCCAGTCACTACCTGAACTGCAAAAGGTCAAACAGGGGGCGGGTTAATCTGTCGGTCATCTCAGTTGTCGATCTTCCGGTCTCGGTGTTCTCGTCGTCTGTGTTTTGGCGTGTTGGTGTTTTCAAGTAGACCTATATATATATATATATATATATATATATATATATATATATATATATATATATATATATCAAACAAGTGTAAATACAGGTTAACAAGAATTGCCTTCTCTCTCTTAATTACTTCTGATGAAGAAATCGAATATAATGCCGAGCAACAACAATGACAAGTAGAAAGACTAGCTGAGTCATCTTGTAAGTGTAAGTGAAGTCCAAGAAAATTCTGTCTTACTAGTCTGTAATATGTATAAGAAGCATAAAAAACAATTTGAAATGGCATGCAAACATGATGGGTGTATTTATTGTGCTTTTTTTGTTTTGTCTCTCAACCTCCTTTTTCTCTGTTTTTTCTTATTTTGATTATGCATTTATTTTTCCTTTATTGTTTTCTTTCTCTCCCATTTATTTTCCTTTTTTGTACAGATTCAAATCCCTGTTCAGCAGGTAGAACATATTCCTCTCAGGCTAGGGAGAAATCACCCTCTGCCTGTCCGAGGATGTCCTCACAAGGTTGGGGTGGAGGCACTGGTCGTGCAGGAACTCTGGCAAAAGTCTCATCGAAACGGACCTTTGGAGCTTGGTAGAGGATGTACTGCTGGAGGTAGTGAACAGCAGAATTCATCCAGTTTAAGCCTCTCTTCAGCATGTAGAAGACACCCTTTCCCCACTGCACCAATACATGCTCCTACCCCCTCAACATCAGGATCTTCCACTGCAACACCATCTGGTGGTGGACATGTAGGAGGCTTGTGGACTGGGATATCAGCTGACACTTCCTCTAGCCCTTTTTCTCTTATCCTTTCTCCTACACCCTCTGACCTATTTCCCACCCACACTACCCTCTCAAATCAGAAAATTTTCAAAAATAATTCTATCCAGTACATACTATTTTTAATGTTTCTATTCTGTGTTCCCTCCTTGTTTGTCTTCCCTTTTTCAATCCTTCCTATCTCCCTACTTCTATTCTTGAATAAAACCATCATGATGTCCATAAAAGGATACCCCAATATAAAACATTATAAACCCCTTTTCTGTTTTAAAAAATCCACTTTAAGTGCTGATTAGTTAACAGCTTTCCTTAAATGTTTTAAGAGTGACTGCACATAGACATGCTCACCAGCTATATACAAGAAAAAAAAAAGTAAGACGAACCCTTATGCTTTTGCTCATAATGCTGAACTTTATACAACTTACTCTTTTGTGAGAAGTAGGTTGTTGTTGTGTCTTTCGACTTTTCCCGGTTAGGGGTCACCACAGCGGAACTCCGGTCCGCTAATGATTGGCAGTAGATTTTTACGTACCGAGTTGCCGGCTCTGATGCACAACCTTCAATGAAGGTACACCCATTCACGCATGTCTCCACACAGAAGACATTCTAGCTGAGAATCGAACAGGACAACGTCTTACTGTGAGGCGACAACGCTACCGCAGCACCACCACCGCAGTTATGTTTTTAAAAGACTTCCCTTTTCCTTATTAATTGCAAATGACTTTCACTGACCTTATTAGCATATCCATGTAGCTCTGCTATTCACAGATAACCATAACTCATTTGCAAATCCCTGGACTATGAATACTGGCAGAAGTTTTGTTAGAATGGTCCAATACAGCAACCCCCTTTTTTGGACTATTAAGAAGGCTAACAGTAATGATAAGAAATTATGTGTTTCACAGTTCTGTCTAGCATTCTGAGGCTATATAGGTGCTATATGCAATATATTGTAATAGAACTGGGAAGTACTCACTACTAATGGGTGGGGTTAAGGTTAGGGGTGAAACAATCTGCCTCATCTTACTGATGAATGCTAACCTATCCCTGAGCATGCTCCTGCAGCTAACCTTGCACATTAACTTTTGAAAACTGCTTCCTTATCAGTATCACTACACAAGACACTCACAAATAGACATAGACAACATCAAACATGCACAACAATAAATCTGTCCCCATATTTCGCCTTAATTTTTAACCGGACTTGTAAATACTCACAAATACACTTTCACACACACAACACAAAAACGCACTTAATACTGATTCTAGCCCCTTTCACAGCCCTTACTGTATTCATGACCTGTCGACACTAGCACACACACACACACACACACACACACACACACACACACACACACACACACACGTACGTGCACACACACACACACACACACAGACACACACACACGTACACTCACACACACACTCATGTACAGACACACACACGTACATACACACACACACACACACACACACACACACATGTACACACACACACACACGTACGTGCACACACACAGACACACACACACGTACACACACACACACACACACACACACGTACACACATGTACATACACACACATGTACACACACATGCACACACACTCTCTCTCTCTCTCTCTGTCTCTCATCACCACTTACCTATACAGCACAAACATTTCTTCACTAAAAGCAATGTAAAATGTTGCTTTTTCGACAAGTACTGCATTTGACCTCTAATGAACGTGGCCATCTGGGACAGCACAAACAGCTGTTAACTTTCTTTGTATGCAAAACAAAGCATGTAAACCATATAGATAGATGGTTTACTACTGAATTGGCGAAGTGCCTGTGCTCGACTGGCATGTGGTCGAAAGGCATTTTTCCAATTGGCAGAATGCCGAACCAGAAAACATCAACTACACTACAGCGAATGGGTAGTGTGGGTTGATTATCTGAGATTGGCATTGTGAATGGACATTGCAATTCAGAACAGGGGATTAACCCATTTCCTTACTGTAGTGTGCTCTCGGAGTTGGTATATATAATTTGCAGGGGGCAGTTAGTATATATAATTTACAGGGGGCATGGGGGTATAGTAAATAGTAAAGTAATAGTAAAATAGTTGACTGTGGAATGTCACTGTACATTAAGCTGCATAGCATGGGTGACTGACGTCACCTTTTGCAATGTTGAATACATTGAAATACACGGGTTTATGTATTCAGTTTCAACTTGGCTGTCTTTTTTTTTTTCTAAATAATTTTTTATTTTCCAAATAATATGTTTAACAGTACAATCATCAATAAACAAGTATTATAAACCTTTATATACACTATGTACAGTTGACCTGAACAAAGGCTGGCTTTTTGACTGTACAGATTTAGCATTTCAGGTCAACATTGTGACCAGTCAACCAATGTAGTTTCATCAATTTAATAGTAAACCATATAGATGTGTGTGTGTGTGTGTGTGTGTGTGTGTGTGTGTGTGTGTGTTTTAGTCTGTGTGTGTGTGTGTGTGTGTGTGTGTGTGTGTGTGTGTGTGTGTGTTTAGTCTGTGTGTGTGTGTGTGTGTGTGTGTGTGTGTGTGTTTTAGTCTGTGTGTGTGCCCTTATGACTGTAATAAAGCTCCTTGTTTCTACTCACTATTATAACTTGCTTAGTGCTGAGTCTATACTTCTTGATGTAATGTGCTACTAAAATGCTACTGGACTGCCTGTTTTTAAATACAGAACATGCTCAGAAGTCATGTTAGTGTGTAATAATGTGTATTTTGCAATACTTTTAATTCTATAAACTTAATCAGTCAATCACTACATGTAAATTAAGAGCACTCATGATTATAGATATATAACCTAAAGAAAACTAAACCTGGCCATGCTTCAAATCCAAAAAGCTCTCCAGCTTAGCAAAGTGAAAAATAACAAATTATTTTCTTTTCCTCATTAAGCACTACTTTGCATAGTTTCAAAAACTAATTTCTAAAAGCCACATTTCAGAGTTCTTAAATGGTGGAAATAAAGTAAAAAAAAAAATGAAAAGCCTGACATGAATCACCCAGGATATTTTATTAACAAAAACATTTTTGTTTACAAAGAGGCAAGCACCTTCCATTGTGTAAAAAATGTATCACAGAAAGACCACCCAACACAACCAAGAAGGGTAAAACTATATATTATTACTTTAGTAAAAGGTAAGCACTTTCATGCCATACAAGGGTTTTGTATACAAGTATGTTTAGCTGTGTGTGTTTTATATAGTCTGAAGAAGCTTTCGCATCTCATGGCATTTAGACATGGAAGGATTTGATTGTCTGGAATTTGTGAAAACCAAGATGGTGCAATGGATCAGCCTCTTAAAAAAGTCACTGAGCACTGAAAAAGACTATTAATTGTTGTTGTTGTCTATGGCCAACAAGTTGTATGCTCAACTCAGAATGATTTTGGTTCAGTTTGTCAGCTGCATTGAAAAGGAATATGATTTCTTACAGCTGTAGAAACATGGAAAAAGGAAAATTGTGGAGCATGATTTCTGGGTGGCCACTGAGTAAAAGAAGAGACTGTTTTTGTACAGCATTAAGGAAAGCAGATGGTAAAAGTAAAGTTAACATTTTCATTTCAAGAACTGCTGAAAGTATTTTTTTTCAGGATTGCATCTGTTTACTTCAACTCAGTCTGTGGTAAATAGTTTGTAAGGCTTCTATCTACTCTGTCTGACAGAGAAATTAGTGATTTCAGTAATTTAGAAACATGGTATTCTAACAGGATACTAATTTATTACAAATTTTCTGTAAAACCAATTGACATAATAGTTTGTCTCATTGAATTTCTAGTGGTCATGGACTGCATTGGAATGCTATGGCTTCAGAGTTTCAGAGCTCCCAGTTCACACAATTGCATGAGTATATATATATATATATATATATATATATATATATATATATATATATAAATATATATATATATGCTCATACATGGTATTTTTACTGTAGGCTAACAGAGTATAAAGGGTAAAAGAATACGCTAGCATATATGTCATCTGAGATGTCAAAACAAAATTAATGTTGCATTGTTATTCCTTTGTTCCAAAGCCTTCATACTTAAGTAATAAGAAATAAAGGAAATATATGTTTGTGTGATCTTTACTTCCTCTTTCTGCTTCAGCTTTTTCTAAAAACGAACTTCAGACCTCTCTGATGAAGCAGTTTACTACTATGAAAGCGCTAACTTTTATATCAAATAAACCTTGAACTGTGCTGTGTTGTGATCTGCTGTGCTGAATCTCCACTTTGCTTTTTTACTTCATATTGTAAATTAGTTATGCACCTTGAGTAGCATCTTACCCTCACCAAGAATGATGCCACAATATGAAGACAAGATGATCAATTTCAACAATTGGCTTAAGTACTGGTGTCATTCAAAGGGGATCCAATGCCTGTCAGCTTGGGATGATATGCTCGACAAGCCACGATGCTTCGCTAGGGACTGCTTGCACCTGTCACCCCTGGGCTTTCGGATATTGGCAAAGGCTCTTGCTACCCCCATAGTGCCTTTTTTAGGCAAGGCTCAAAAGACAAACCCACCTCCATAGGTATCACAAGGGATAAGAAACTAAGAGTAATGCTACTCAACGCCAGAAGTCTAAACCTCAAGATGCACTTTCGAAACTCTCCTTAGCATGGAGAACATCGATATCTGTGCAGTAACAGAAACCTGGTTCAGGGCTCCCGAGAGCACCCCAGCACTACCAGGTTATACCTCATACCATGCTTTTCGGCCCCAAAACTTGGACTGAACCACAAAAGGAGGGGGAGTATCGATATTCATCAAAGATACCCACACCTTCAGGTTGGTGGCAAAGCACGAAGCATCAGAGACTATCCATGTGCAACTAACAGTGGGTAAAACTGCCTTCCAGTTTATAGCCTGCTACAGACCACTCTCCCAAACCCAGGAACCCCACTCGGCCTTCCTGAGAACACTGGAAAATATGAAGGTCTCTCCAAACACCATTATATTGGGCGACTTCAACTACCCAAACATAGACTGGGAGCATTACTCTAGCTCCAACACCCTAGCCCAAAGGTTCCCAGAATTTATAAACTCAAATGCTATGGAACAACTTGTTACCACTCCCACAAGAGGGGAAAACATACTGTACCTGATCATCACCAACATGGGGACTCTATGCTCCAGACCAGAAGTGTATCCCTCACTGGTAAGATCAGACCATAAACTAATCTCACTGGATATTCACATCCCGATCCCACCCCCTGCCCAGAAAACCACAGTGAAAAACTTCTCTAAAGCAAATTTCACACTCCTCAAAACTGAGGTGGAATCCTTCAAAGCCCCCGGGCCTGTGGAAAATACGGCCCAGACCGCAGAATCCTTTATAAACGCATTCTATGAACACCTTCAGGAATGCATGGATCATGCGATCCCAAATAAAACCAAGACCCAATCCTCCAAAGGCAGACGTCCTGTCTGGTGGACCCCAGCCATAAACAAACTATACAATAGAAGGAGGAAGCTACTAAATGATAGAGCAAAATACGAAGAAGGGAAGGCATCACTGATCAGTATTAGCAAAAAACTACGGGCACAGATAAAATTGTCTAAGGCCAGCTTCGAGAGAAAAATTGCACAGGACACTAAGGATAATCACAAGGCTTTCTTTAGTTATGTTAGGAACCTGGGTGGTAATTCCCAGATATGCTCAGAATTAGTCCAAAATGACAAAAATACACCGAACCCACAGACATTGCCAACATCCTAGCTGACAGGTTCAGCGCAAACTCCCCACCAAAAGAGCAAATATCTATTCCAGCAGAGTGCTGCCCCTGACATCTCAGATGCTCAGGTAAGAGCCGCCTCTCCAAAGCAAAAACACAGCATCAATGGGACCAGACAGTGTCCCGGCTGCGCCCTACATGAACTCCAAGAAGAGCTAAACCCAAACATAAAACTACTGTTCAATCTCAGCCTTACTACAGGATATGTGCCCAAAGAGTGGCGTACAGCAACAGTGGTCCCTCTCCATAAAGGTGGTGCCTCAACGGATCCTGGAAACTATCGCCCCATAAGCCTGACTAGCTTGGTCTGCAAAGCTATGGAAAGGATCATCATGGACCTCATAAATAAAGATATTGGGGACCTACAAACACTGGATCCTACCCAGTTCGGCTTTGTTAAGGGCAGATCCTGCCTCTTAAACCTGGTTGATTTCTTTGAAACAGTCACCAAGGCCATTGACGAGGGGAAGGTGGTCCACACAGCCTACCTGGACCTCGCAAAAGCCTTCGATGCAATACCCCACTCGGGCATTATAGATAAGCTCACCAGCTTAAATATAAACCCCTATGTCACTAGATGGATTTGCAAATTGGCTCAAGGACAGAACCCACATGGTTAGAATTGCTGGAGCCATGTCATACTCCAAACCAGTTACAAGTGGTGTCCCACAAGGCTCAGTCCTGGGACCTCTCTTGTTCGGTATATATTTCTCGGAGGTACAGGCCAACACGGAAGGACTGTGGCTGACCAAGTTCGCAGATGACTGCAAACTAGGCGCCATAATCGACTCTCCAGCCGACACAAGCATCCTCCAAAAGGGCCTCATAGAAACAGACAACTGGTGCCAGAGCCATGGCCTCAAGCTAAATGCCAAAAAGTGTATAGTCATCCCCTTTGGCAAAAACAAAGTGCCCACAAATTACCACATAGGTGGTAATCCATTAAGTACAGAAGAAGTAATTAGGGACCTGGGAACCCAAGTTGATAGCAATCTCTCATTTGACAACCACGTGGCCAAAGTGGTTAGAAAAACATTTTATATAGCCCACCTAATCATGAAGGGATTCACATCTAGATCAGGGGACGTCATTGTGCCTCTTTACTCATCCCTCAATAGGCCCATAATTGAGTACAATGCCCCTTTTGGGATGTACCTTACAAGACACCTGCAGCAACTGGAAAGACCTCAAAAGTACCTCACCAAGAGGATCAAAGGGCTCAAACAGATGCCATATGCTGCCCGGTTAAAGAAACTCCAGCTCTACTCAGTGGCATACCGCCTGTTCAGAGGCGATCTGTGCCTGACGTATAAAGCCATGTCCAACCCAGAATTAATGGACATGCTGCACCTCAGAAAATCCAAATCCCATCGAGCTACGCGCTCGAGAGACTTGAACCTCAGCACTGAAATAAATGGGACATGCTGGAGGGACAGATTCATAACCCAGAGGCTCCCTTCACTCTGGAATAAAATCCCAGTCCAGGTTAGGCAGAGTCCCTCATTGACTCTCTTCAAGAGGAATCTTGATGAGTGGATGGGAGATCGTAGGTTTACCCCGGGTATCACTTCTGTGTCACTGTTAGACAGAGGCACAGTATAGTAACCTCGAAAAAGGGCATAGCAAAATAAATTTAAAATGGGTGGCGAAAGCCAAACACATTCTGGCTAGGCTTATAAATGCCCTAGGGCAGATAGCCTAGTATGAACCTATGAACCTATAAAAGTTAGCTGGATAGATGAGAGTTGGTTGGGAAATTCAAGCCAGTTTAGTTCGTGTAGTGATTTACAGTGGTGGGTATAGTATTTGGAGTTTGTGGCGAACTATGTGACTTTACTACAGCATTGTTCCATTCTGGACTTGGTGGAGTTTTGTAGGCTGGTGAGTACGGTAGCACCATAAAACAGGGAGGGGAGCAAGAAAGTTTTGGACAGGGTGACATTGGTTATTGTGGTTAAGGACTGCCTGCTCCTATAAAGAAGTCCTAATTTCTTGTGAGTTTTCTTGATGTTTTGTTGGATGTGGAGGTAGAAGACTAGTTTGTTATTGATAATTACATCAAGCAGTTTTGTTTTTTGTGTTATCAGCTGAGTAGATGTTAAATTGAAAAGTGAAGATTAGGTTGTAGGTTGGGGGCTGAGATGTGGGCATAGGCTAAGGTGGGTTGGTCCTAGCCAGTGGTGTATAGGAACAGAGCTGTAGGTGTGAAAGATATAGCTTCACCTCAGATTTGAAAGGTTTTAAGTTCATATTTTGCCTTAAGCAGGGAGGACTAGAGTGACACTGCATTGAGACACAGTTGGAATACAATGAGGCACCTGCGGTATTGATGGATTAAGTTATACTAAGTAAAATTTTATCAACAGAATCCAAGCGTCTGCTGAGGAAATATGGGTATATTTGGCTATTAAGAGAAGGATATTGTTCCAGTTTGTGAAGTAGTTTATGAATTATAAGTAACTGAGAGTGTGTGAGCACATGAGAAAGTTCAAGCCAGTTTAATTGTTTCAGAGCAAAGCAGTGGTAGGTTCTTTTCAGTAGGTTAGAGGCAAATTTGTCTGTTTTATTACAGCATTGTTCTGGTTTCAGTGATACTGAGGAATACAGATTTGTCATAATAAGAGAAGCATATAGTAGGGTTGGTAGGGGCTAGCCTGGGGCAATGCTACTTCTAGGACTATCGGTGAGAAATAGTTTCACTCTGTACAGGCTGCTCAGTTTTTGGTGTATCTTCTTTATCTCTTATATGATATGCTGGCCAGATTTAAATGGGTCATCTATGTTGAATCCAAGTAGTTTAGTAGCATAAGAGACAAATTCTAATTTTGTATTATTTGTTCAGGTAACAGTGAAGACACATTTTTGCGCAGTATATTGTTTTGGTGTGAACATCACTGGTTAGTTTTCTTACAGTTAAGGAGAAGGTGAAAGTTACTAAGCCAGATTTCACTGGATGGGAATTATTGCTAGGTATTTTGCTATAGTTCAATCAGGCTTTTAGATGTACAAATGAGTATGGAGTCACCTGCATGTGAGGTTTATGCTACAATCCTTTCATGCAGCACAGCACACTAGAACTGAAATCCGACATCACAACTGATAAGTGTAGCCAAAGGTGAATATGTCGTCTGTGAGATCATTTCCCTAGCATCAATAGATAAGTCAGACTACTCTCAGAACAGAATATATGGTGATTACAGATATTGTGCATTTCTCTCCTTTGTAACTGCTTAGAGATTAGCTGTACTATATGAGATTATGGGCTAGATACAAACTGGCAGCGGGTTGTTTATTTATGTGCTGCTGGTATATTCTTTGCTCTGTTCTATAAAGTACAACAGGCAACTTCAGTCTGTATAAGTTGCCATGAGCACATTGATAATGTATGTGTAAACAGCAGCAGTGTCACAGTTTTAAGTCCATATATCTTTGCCCCGTGACATGGGTAGTAGTGGTGCCAGAAGGCATGTATTTCTCCATGTGCCACTACACTTGAACAGGAGTGCAGCTAGTGCAATACATGCACAAATATGCTGCATACCTGCCTCTTCCATGATATCGCAGTCAGTGTGTCTGTGTATGTGAGTTATGACAGACAGAACAACTGTAATCAAGCAGTGTGCCTGTGTATGTGAGTTATGGCAGACAAAACACTGTAATCAAGCAGCGTGCCTGTGTATGTGAGTTTCTGAAGATCTATACAGTTTGCTGCCCCTGTTGACATCTGTCACACAGATGTGAGTAAAATTGTTCATAGCAGACATTTTGTCTGTAGGAAGCTATGATGTATATTATACATGGTCCATTAATACCACAGCTAAAGAAAGAGAAGTTTCTAGGAGTTCTACCACATGTGGTGCTTTCTAGTTTAATATTGCTGGAGTCCATACCTCTGCATTTCATTTCCCCCAAATCACTGCCAGGCATAATGCATTATGATGGTCCTCTTAATATTTGTTTTATATGAGTGAGTGTATATATATATATATATATATATATATATTTATATATATATAAATATTTATATATATATATATATATATATATATATATATATATATATATATATATATATGTGTGTATATAGATACACAGATATATAGAAAAATATCTATATCTATATCTTTATATATGTGTGTGTTTTCCTCTCTCTCTCTTTCTTTTACTCTCTGCCTTTTTTACTGTTATTTTTCTTTTAATCCCATAATTTTTTCCATAGCTCTCAACTGCTTTGGTCTAGAATTGGGAACAGAACAAAAAATAACGGGGGAACAACGGTCCAAAATCAGGGACAGTTTTTAAATATTACTCCAATTTAATTGAAATTAGTAAAACTGATTTTGCATCAACGACCCTATATGTGTAAAAATGGGAAAAGTGGGTTGTGGATTCATGGACGGATGCAGTAAGAAGTATGAAAAGTTAATGACTTGTCAAAATACCAGTTATTTCCTGAAAATCAAAAATTTAGTGAGGCATGCAGCAAAAATATGAGGGAAGTTCTGCAAAATCTGTAACATGTGAGAGACATGCTTTACACGTGCATACAAGTCCTTCTCTTCTGAAAATACATATAACCATATATTCTTATAGTTTGTCAAGTCTTTTAGTGATTAGCATTAATGTTTTAAAAGATGTCCCTGATTCTGTGACCTTTCTCCTTGATTACCTTTGCATTTGTCCCTTAGATTTTAAGTAATAGGTTAAAATCTATGCTGTTCATATTTTGATTACTAAAAAGCAAGATTGCTAAGTAATAAAACGTGAGGGACATGGTTGTGCTATATATGAGTTTAATTTTCATTGTGATGATAAGTTTTATAGTGATATTTTGTATAACCTAAAAAATAACTGTTTGAAGTATTGGTCTGTCCTACACAAGTGTGCCCATTTCAATTCTTTGTGAGAAGTCACTTTTATTTTAGCTGTCTGCCTCCTTTTCTACTGCAACTAAGACTAGGACACAAAATAGTCACATTGCCGACAGTATTACCTTCTTTTTGCAAAAAATAAAAGCTGCAGGATTTATTTATTTATTTATTTGCATTTGTATTTAGTTCCATACTGAATATTTATTAAATAGGAGAGATTTTTCAAAGAAAGACGATCCATCCATCGATCCACAACCCCATTTTCCCATTTTTGCACATGGGGTCAGTGTCACTTCAACAGTGACAATTATCTAGAGCCAAGGTTCACACCACCGGGAGGCTATCCCTGCTGTGGCTGTTCTTCCACAGCACACATTCGCAGATGCATTCACACCTATGGCCAGTTTAGAGTGTCTAATGAATGACAAGGATTTTGCACATAAAACCATACTCTGACTGGCTCAGTCATTCAATGGACCTGTCAAGGTAGCTTATGAGGCACACCCCCTGTGTATCATTTCCTCACAGCCTTCTCATTTAATGAATATTCATTCCTCTACGCTAGCTCTTTCTTAATACAGATAGCTGCTGCATAAACATAAAATAATGAATATGATTTGGATTTAAATGAAAAGGGGGCAAAAATTTTGACTAGAACAAGGTAATGCAGTTACAAGACATTTCAGCTAAGAAATCAGCAGATTCAAGTTTAAGATCTATTAGTGATAAGGCTAACTTACTGGAAGGGTCTTGAAACTGATGAACAGTGAAACAACCAGATGAACAGCCTTCAAGTTATGAAGAATCCCCTCTATTAAAATTATGTTCTGGCATATAATGGGAATGTGCAGTGTGTCTGCCCGTGCATGTGTGTGTGTGCTCGCGCGTGTGTGTTATTTGGTGTTGGTGCATCTGTGGGAAAAATATAAAATATATACTTAGAAGCCAGAGGGTAGGGTATAGGTTATGACATAAATGGGGCAATCCTGTGAGTCCTTTAAATGCTCAGATCAACATATATACATTTGTAAGCTATTTTACAACAATATTACAGAGCAGAATAGTTGTAAAAGAACCCCTTCAGATGCTTTGCCTTAAAATAGCAAAATATATTTTTTTCTTGAAAGCATAAATGCCCATTGTCCAAAACATTGTTATAAAAGACAGAAGCTGATTACTATAAAACTTGATTCACAAACCATACATCTGCATGCATTAGGCAATGTAAAAACTGTGTCAGGTTTACCGTCTTTTCTTTCCTAAGACAAATTCCATGTTAAGAACCACTATGTGATAAGCCGCATGCAATTCATTGTGCTAAAAATGAGCATACTACCCAACATGTTCTCTTGTTCATTACTGTTGTAGCAGATTAGAAGAAGGACAAGAATCAGCTGACAATGCTAGGAATGCTGAATTATGTCTACCCTACTGAGGCATCTTTGATAGTTATGTGCCTGCCATGACACACTCTGCATTCCAACATTTCCTAGAGAAATTAAGTTGTCATGTGGTTATAAGCAACCATAACTTCTTCTTGCTGTCATTTTTGTCATTATAGTCTTTGTTTCATTATCGAAGCTCCCTCAGATATATGCCAACCTGGTTTAAAAGTTTCATTTAATGCCCAGTGATTTATTTCCCATGTTGTAAAGCCAGAAATACAAATTTAATGCTCATATCTTACTAATTATTTAGCAAAATGTCTTTAGCACAGAATTCTTCAGTAAATTATTTTTTCTTGTAACACAAATAATTTCTTTCTGAACACTTTTATATGGAAATGTAGATTTTCTTTCTGTAGGAAGTCTGCTGTGATGTTAAAGAGAAAGTAGTTTTTATTTCCGTCAACACTGTCCTAAACTGTTAGGAATTTTTTAAAAATGCATCCAATGAAAGGTGAAGTTGCCATTCATCATACAGTACATGAATGTTCACTGATGTTGTCTCTTAAGCAGTTGTTTTATTGACAGATGAAGTAGATGCTTGGATGGTATGAATTAATACAGAAAATATTACCAGCTTGGTCAGACAGATCACTACCATATGTACTGCAGCAACCCTTTAATATAATACTCAGATATGGTCCAAGTATTTCTATGTCACTTCTGTGATGCTGGAACCACATTTTGTCAACCTTCCTTAAGTGCCATCATCTTACAGGCAATGAATATTAGTTTTCCATAAAAGATGTGTTAAAAGGACAAGTCCTGGCCTTATGTGATGCAGACTACTAGCAAAATAGAACCATTAATTTCTTTCAAAATGCCTATTTATTTATTGGCTTTTGTATGCCAGGATGGTCTGTTTGGGCACTCAGGCCCATTTTCAGCAGAGGCCTGGGGAGAAGAGCTCAATGAGAGTTACAAAATATTACCAAAATTATAGCGGTGCTGCGGTAGCGTTGTCGCCTCACAGCAACACGTTGTCCCGTTCGATTCTCAGCTAGAGCGTCTTCTGTGTGGAGGCATGCGTGAATGGGGCGTGCCTTCATTGAAGGTTGTGCGTCAGGGCTGGTAACTCGGCACGTAAAAATCCACTACCAAACATTAGCGGACTGGAGTTCCGCTGTGGCGACCCCTAACCGGGAAAAGCCGAAAAACACAACTAAGAATTTGCAGAGAAAAAAAAATTGGTTTCTTAATATGAGAAACAGGGTTTTAGAATCATCCAGTGGGTAATACAATCAAGACAGAGGTTAATACCACTTGATTTTTGTAAAGAGGGTTATTCAATAATAAACAGCTACATGTACATATATAGCAATATACAAATTGCATTTACAAAGGAGCGATGTAAAGCAGTGTACAGTTAAAAATCTGTATAGTATTTATTTACATTTACAGGATAAGATAGGAGACTTGGAAAGTTGGGGGTTGGTGATAGTCTAGAGATCTGAGAGAGAGAGGGGGGGACTCAGAGTGTGAACAAGAACAGAGCCAGGAGGATTTTAGGTGCTGTTTTAGGTTGTGCTAAAAGCTAGATGTCCAGCTGTCCAGTTTTAGTGGGCAGGCAGGGAGTCCTACTGTCGAGTGACATAGGATGCTTTTTAAGTGGTAGTAATGTATCTTTTCATAACTTTTCATGGAACAGTCCCATAAATAAAAATAAATGTGGAATGGATTTTGATCTGCTATGATCCACAGACTGTATTTGAGGCTTGTCCAGCTTTCAACATAGTAGCATTATTTGTGTATGCTTCCATAAAGATTTTCACAGTTTTATAGTACCATTAATGTTGTCCCGGTCCCCTCCAATAAACACACTACACCAAATGACATTTGACAACCTTTATTAAACTTCCATAAACATAACTATATTGAGCAATATTTTAATTTATTAATCACAGCATGAGTATCCATATAACCATTTACTAGGACAGCATAACTTTGCTCACCCCAGTCAAATAAGCAGCATCCCCACCTCCGCTCATTTACTTTTACTTATCAAGCAGTATCCCATCACCCACTTTCATTCCCCAACTCAATGAATTAAACATCCAACACCAGAGGGGGAACAGAAGAAGGAAAAGACTGCCCCTCTTTGCCAACCTACCTGCCACAGGCTGTTCCCCCTCATTCACTTCAAAACCTTCACCAAACCCTCCAAAAACTAACCTAAGTGGACATTAAAGAGGTCCAAACTAAAATCACTCAGGTGTACTCCATCCCCTCTGAACCTAATTGGATCCTTGTTCTCAACATTCTAATGCCCTATCATATGAATAGGTAAAGCAGCCAGTTGCTTAACTACCCTTAAATTAACAAACCGCTGAACCCGATCCAAAGCCAGTAACTATGGTATCACCTCCAACCATGCAATACACATACCTCAGTATAATCTCATTAAATTAACAGATCCTCAATGAACCTAACTAGCAAGTGTAGCTTTGGAACTATTCCTAAATCATTAGCTGCCCAATGTTCCACGAGGACTCAAAGGAGCCCAGTGTCATACAAAACAATGCAACCCAACTGTGTGCCATCCATGCTAACTACAGCCCCCTTTGCCACCCAATGGATGTATGAATAACCAAACTGTAATTTCCTTTCCTAGTAGAAGAAACACTAATTCTACAAAAATGTACCCAATTATCTAACAGAAAACAAGAAAGCATTGGATGAACAACAACCCACCCTCGTAACGACTTCAGTTCATCTGCCTTACCACTCTAAATGCAATACCTTGCCAATGTGCAAAGAATGAGTGAAAAACCTCTCTTCTGAAAAAGCAACCCACCAAAACACTCTCCTCATCATATATACAAACTGATTACATGTCATCACCTTGCCCCCTACCAATCAAAACAAAGTCCTATATACTCCAAACGTGCTGCCACAGCAACCTCTTTACTCAACTCACCAGACACAACCGTCTGTCAGACTTCACACTATCAACCCTACCCCAAACCTTTCAACACACAAACCACAGTCCAAGATTCTGAAGTCTCATAACCCTGCAACCTGTGCAACTGTACTAATCACAACTAAGTACACCTTGACTAACTGAACTGCCTTACCTTATTCCCAAGCCTGCACCAAATATTTCAACCACAATCCTTCTGAGCAAACTCCTTCTTCCTCAGGCAGCTGCAACCCATTTTACCAAAATCTTGCAATGCCCTACCATATTCCTTCCTGTTAAAATCTGCCCAATATTCCTGTAACAAGTATCAAATCATTCCAGGCTAACCTGACACCTCATCTGACAACACCATCAGCTCGCACCACTGCTAACTTGCCCTAAAAATGAACCCTTTTCCCTGCAACATCCTCTACTATACCTCCAAAACCAACCAAATTGGAACTAACTCAAAACAAGCAAAATCCCTCCTCCAAACTGACTTCTATCTTACCAACCAGTGAGCCATAAACTATTCCATCCAAAATATGCACCCATCGCAATACTTGCTGCCATGTCTGTAAATGATTACAAATCCCCTTGAACAACTCAATCTGCTTGCCAAAAGCCATACCTTTAAGCTGATCCAAAAAAAACCCATAATGCTAAAACAGCGCCCACAGACTTATTAACCCTCACCTAATGATGTTTGCTTTTCATGCCATTCAACAAAAGAGGCCACAAACTCACAAAAAAAATGACCCAGGTGAACTGCCTGACATGCAAAATTCAAGAGCCCAAAGAGCTCCAGGGCATCCTTAGTCCACAACTTGTCCTTGGATTTCACCCACTGAATCTTTTTTTTCAATGTGTCACCTTTGCATCTGGTGAACAAAACAATATGTCCTGCATCCACTAGCAATCTCACACAAACAATACCTTGCTTGGGCCTTCTAACTTTTATGTAACCAATGAAACAGCTAGTTCCTCACACATCCCCAAAACACCCACATACCTTCTAATGTTCCATCAAACCCTGTACCTACTCTTAAAAAAGATCATCCAGACAATGTACTGCCTTCTAGCTGTCCATCTGCTGCTGCCAACTCTGATGGAGAATAGTGCTAAACCTCTCAAAGTAGCATAGGCCACCGAGCATCCATACCTCTCAACTTGGAAACATAAAAAATCTGGACAAAGGCCCATGAAAAAAAATACAAATCTGTATGCTGATTAACATAAAATTTGCATACATAATTATGTAACCTCACCCACTTTGACAGAATTGTGGGATACCAGCATTCAAACACAAACTGAGGAACAGACAATGAAAATATGTCCCTGCAGACCCTGTAGTAAATGGTAACCAGTTTTTTGAAATGTGTAGCAATGATGTTCACTGGGAAGGGAGAAGATGAACCTTACGAGTTTGCTTTTGGTGACTTGCAGTATGTGGATTTGGTAGTAAAAGTAGGGCATTTACTGGTAGGCAATATTTTAATCTTAGCAAAAGAATATTATAGTTTGCTAGGACCTCCAAAAGTAATTCTCCATGGCCTACTGATCAGTGGTGTAGCTACATTTTGTGCCACCTGGGGCTGTCTGAGTTTTCCTCCCTAACAAAGTCATGGTCAAATGGGCCGCCCCATACACAGCCCTCCCCCCTGCAGCCATTCCAATGTCCCATTACTTGGCTATTTCTTCACATTTACTACAAAGACTGTAATGTGCATACTTCTTTACTTCTACAATGATTATATGTTGTTGCGTCTTTCGGCTTTTCCCGGTTAGGGGTCGCCACAGCAGAACTCTGGTCCGCTAATGATTGGTAGTTGATTTTTTACATGCCGAGTTACCAGCCCTGATGCACAACCTTCAATGTAGGTACGCCCATTCATGCATGTCTCCATGCAGAAGACGCTCTAGCTGAGAATCGAACCAGACAGCGTCTTACTGTGAGGCGACAATGCTACGCTACTGCAGCACCACCACTGCGTGTTTACAATGATTATATGTATTTCATTTAAAACTTTTATTTTACATTTTATGGCACAAACATTAATAGACATATGCTAAACAAAGCAATACAGTCTCACAATGAAAATAGACTTTGCCTTAAAACTTCTTTGCCCATGAAACTCACAGTCATTGAAACAGCATTGAAACCCACATTCAAAAAAAATGCATCCGGCCAGTGGTGGATAAAGATTACCTTTGGGCCATTTTCAGATCATAGGCCCCTTGCACACGAAATGTACATGTGTTCTTTGATACACCTTCCTAATTGTAGTAAATTATATTCCTTGTATAATACAGCACACTTGTTAGAGCGAGTTTTAAATTTATTGTGTTGAACATTTTTCCACTATGCAATGAAACAAAATGCATGAGCCAACAATGTCAAAACTGTCCAATTCAGAAAATTTCCATCTTAAAAGTCTACTCGCCATATGGACAGTGTACGTTCTTTAATTCACCTTCCTGATTGGGTTAAATTATATTCCTTGTATAATAAGCATCACTTGTTAGAGCATGTTAAACTTGTAGTTTTGAACATTTTCCCAGTAAGCAATGGAACAAAACGTATGAACCAATAATGGCAAAACTGCCCATTCTATAAAAAGGCCACTCGATATCAGACAATATGCACAATCTCTGCAGAAGTAAAAGTCATCTGAATTATTCCATGTTAAAGAGATCTGTAATTATTGAAGAGGTTGCTGCCTGCAAACAACTTTATATTTCGGTGTTTCATCTAAAAATTCAGTGCCTGCTACCCTTGAAGAAAAAATTGCCTAGGTTACATTAAAATGGTAAACTGGTAATATTGTAGTACCAGGCCACCCCTGAAAAAGGACTGTGTGTTCAGTGGACCTAAACAATTAATTGTGTATAATTATTATTATTTACATTTTCAGCAGAAATTGAATCAATATGTTTGAAACAACTGTAGCAGAATTTCACTAACTGGGAAGAAAAGAAACCAAATACGACAATAAGCCATCTCAAACAATATTTAAGGAGTCACTTTGCTCCTTGGTGTATGTGTCATACTGAGGTGTCAGCATAGTGTGCCTGAAAAAACACATGCACAGCTATATCTGCATTCATCTGCACACACTTCATGACTGCATTGTATATGATAAATGTGAAATGAACTCACTTAACACAACTGATATAATGTATATGCATTACTGTGAATGGTCAGTGCATAGACAAATGCACAAGAATATCAGTCTTTTGTAATAAAACTATGATCGCACATCCGAGGTCATGGCAAGAACTGCACCACCTACACATTCTACTCATGAACTGCAAGGAATGAGCAATCAAGAAGGGAATTTTCTGTGTATAACATTACTCAAAAGTATTTCAACTTTCTTACACTAAACTATTTTCCTACTCTTGCTGCAGCCAGTCCGAAATAATATTTCCTTTAAATTGTCTGATAAAATATTTTCATTCATTCATTTCTTAAAAAACCCACGTGTGCACACACACACAATATCCTGGTAAGATCTGTGTACACCATCCACTTACCTTAATGCTGAGACTGTAGTAGCAGAACGTTCATTATATTTAAAATTCCGCGGGCGTGAATGAGGAAAAGAAGAAGCAATAGCGGAAGGTCTGTGCATTGATTCAGGGAAGCACAGACACAAAAGGCAAAGGGTGTTTGTTCTCTTAAAGATAAATGAACAGTGTTAAACAAGAAAAGTAATTTGTGCTTGATGCCTAGGTTGCTCGGAACACTGACATGTATATTATTACTCTATCTTAGAAATAAACAGAACAGAGAACAGAGAACACGAGCCGAGCACTAGAAGACAGTGTTTAAAAACAGTCTACCAGCAGTGTTTCAGTGTAGTTGACTACACTGCCGAATTCACACTGAAATGCTGCTGGCAAATCTAAGTAGGCAGGAAGGGAAATACATGATCTCCTTGTTACTGCTGCAATTTCCAACTTAACAAAAACCAAGGCAAGAATGAGCAAGTAGAAGAACGGACGTTGTATTCAGTTGTTGTCATTCCCTGTGATATGTGTCACTTACCGAATCTGTATAATGCAATAAAAAGTGTTTCCATTTGCGCTGTTAGGTTAAACAGCTGACAGCTGTCAGCTGTACACATTTTTGGGTGGGGCAGGCCAATGTTACGAGAACTACTTGGAGTCAGATAAATGTTCTTTTTAAATACATACATACAGGGAATGTGCTTACTGCTTAGCTACATCCGAGCTCAAAAAAATCAAAAATAGGGGTGGGGAGTTTGTGTTTTACATTTTTCCTAGCCTGAGGGGCTGGGCTACTTCCACTCTATGAATAATGGTATGGTTGGCACCTTTTCACAACAGCTGGATGATAGATCATTGGCTGGTTGTTGGATTTATGTGAAAAGCACTCAACCTCACTGTTCGTCTATAAACACACCAAACAAACCGCCAACAACAATGAAAATATGTAGAAAGGCACTAGTAGGTAGGCAATGGCATTGTCCACTCAAATGTCTCTCGGTATTTGATCATATACCATAAATCTGATGTGCAGGGCTGCAGGCAGCTCCAAACTTCCCAATATCTAGTATTACAATTTTGTGTATTTGTGGGGACTGGGGGTACTACTCCGAAGAATAATATAAGTTTATTAAAGTGAGTCTAGTGAGAGTCTGAGTACTATAACTTCGAGAAGCATATTATCAACAGCCAACAGGCAACAGCACAATGCAAAATCTGCGTGTGACTATTATGAATGGAAATTATGGAATTGCAAAACTCTACCTCAAACATCATTTATTTTTGAAAAAGACAGAGAGCTATGCTTATAACTTGTCATTCATTTGCAGTTTGCATTTCTCTCTACCAGTCATGGCATGGGAATGGGTCTGGGGGAAGGCGCACAGAACTAAAACAGGAAGGATTCATCAGCCTCACCCTCAGCTGAATACCGACAGGCTGGCAGGCTGTTGACTAAGCTGACATCACTGTGCACGCCCCCATGTGATGACGTCACTCCTAAAAAACACGGAGAAAAAAATAAAAAAATAAAGATGGGGAAATTTGGAAATTAAGGGGTGCCACTCGGGAATCGTGGTATCCCGTTATTTGGACCTCAAAACGCGGAAATAACTGAGTGATTCCATATGGTTGAGAGGTATGCGAGCATCCCATCAGCATAGCCTTGTCAAAGTAAAACTGAAAGCCAACTACCATGCCCAACCATGACCGGTTTTCCTCCTAAACAGGTAATAAATGAAAAACGGATTCAATATTTACCTTCACCAACTATGGTTCCTTAAACTCCCGAATGACCGGCACTGCATCATCCAAAAATGCATAACTGTAGTAAGGAAGGCTTTCCACGTAACCCACTTAATTAGTAAAGGCATCATCTCGAGAGCAAAAGATGTTGCAACCCTTCTATACTTGACACTAATCCAACCCATAATTGATTATAACTCTCCATTTGGCATGTACCGTACAAAGCAACTGTCACAACTGGAGAGACCCCAGAGGTTTTTAACAAAGAAGATCAAAGGGCTCCAGCATGTGCCTTACAAAGAGCGACTAAAGTCTCTGTCACTATACTCCATATTGTATAAACTTCTTAGGGGAGACTTATGCCTGGTCTGCAGAGCAATCCAAGACCTAAGCCTAATGAACTTAAATGGGACTAGGGATACCCATTCCAGGGACCTAAATATGGCCTGCCACTTAAATAGGACATACTGGAGGGACAGATTTATCTCCCATTGACTGCCACATCTTTGGAACAGGCTGTCAATTCATGTGAAAAAGAGCACCAGTGTGACACTGTTCAAAAGGAACCTGGACAAATGGATGGGGCACCATAAATTTTTACCAGGTATAGTGCCCACAACCCTCCTGGATATGGGCAGTCATCACTAAATGCAATCTTGGGGATTGACTAGCATTTCCATCGTATCACATTGGAATGAAATGGCTAGGCTTAAAATGACCTCCAGGTCAATAGCCTAGTAATATTCTATGATCCAATGATCCTATGATGATACCAGGAGCCCCATCCTCTTCTTGGTGTGTTTTCTTCCTTATGTGTCATTCCAAATTCCTTGTTCGCTGCATAAACTTTCCCATCATCAGTTGTCCATCCTCAGTGTGTATGTCTATATATATATAGCATCCTCCGTATGTTTTGTGTATATAATGCCTCTCGACATCTGCACAGTTCTATGTTTGTCTGTCTGCCCTGCAACTCTTCCCCCTCTATCCAACCGATGGTCACACTTTAATACTATCCCATCTACTCTTCTCTTATGAAAATGAAAGAGGACTTATATCCCACAACAGATTATTTTCCTCCCCCCATATTTTATACTTCATGGTTACCTGCTCTTATTGCTCTCCTCCTAATACTTTCCTATGTCTTCCAACCCCCACCATGTGTAAGATAATCAGGGTCACCATCTTGCTATAACACCCACACTGCTCTGTCCATTGCCTGCTGTGCTACCATTTTCATGGGTGTATGCCACTATGTGCCACAGTGCTGTACATGGTGAAATGCACTGCCTTGGGCATGCTAGCATACTTTAGCCCTAAAATCATTTACATCACCCATGTGTACCACTGTAGCTCTGGTCCTGATCAATGCTTCCATAGCACTGCTCCTAATATTATCATTGTGGTTTTAGTTTATATTTTGGTCGTTTGTTTGACATTTAAGTATTAGGTGAGAAAGTTTAGCATAATGGTTAAGGTCTCTCCCTTATAGACACAAGGTACAAGGTTTAATTCTGATCTCAGGCAACTGGTTAGGATTAAAATGGCCCATTAGGGTAGTGAGCCTAGTATTCACCTATGAGCTTATTATCTGCCTGCTGCACAGATAATTAGCCATCTGGTACTTGTGCATCACTCTTCTCAGACATTACTACTGGCCAAAAGTGCAGCATTCCTGGGGTATGTGTACACAGAGCATCACAGGTCTGATAGATAACGTGATGTTAGGCATGAAAGTCATGTCACTTTAAAGTTTTAATACATGTATGCTATTACAGTTTTAGTCTTCATTTACAGAAATAAGTTCTTCATATATGACATGTATAAGCAACAGTTAATCGTTTTACATACTCTCAGCGTGCACATTAATTGGGCACAGAAGTGACAGCAGCTTGCTTTGTTTCTGTTTCTTCAGATGCCTGGAAACAAGCAGACTTTTGAAATGACTGTTAATTCATGTGATATATTAAGTATTAGACATACCTGCACTGTTCTACCAACAAATTCATTGCAGCTATTCTGCTATTTTTTCTGCACACAATTGCAAACTCAAACACTTTATTAAAGCAAGACAGAAAAATTTTCATCAATTCAGTCAAATATAATAGACTGTTTGCGCTTCAGTATGTATTTGTGTGAATGTGTTGAATTAATGTTGTTTACATAATGTTGTTTATGTAACTTTCTTAGAATCCTGTTTCTTTAGTGACATGTAGCATCCTACAGACTTGCTGAGTGCACTCTTCACTTCTCACAGCATGTCATCTCTTTTTGACACAGTCTTTGTCATAGCACAATAAATATTATATATAACACATTACTTAGTTATTATGGACAATACACATGTATTTTTGATAAACAAATACCAGTGCAGTGCTTATGTAAAAAAATTGGGAACAACAGCAATATAAAATAATATTTTAGTCAGTCCATGGAGATGGAATGCAAAAAGTTGAAAAATGAAAATATACTGTATATTGCTTATGTATGTGCATATTAAACCTTTTCTCCCTTGGGCTCCTCTGGAAAATGGTATCTATCCTACTCAGACTTTCCTGGTCAACAAAGACAAATAAAATAACAAATGTTGTTCCTTCGGCTTTTCCCGGTTAGGGGTTTCCACAGCAGAACTCCGGTCCGCTAATGATTGACAGTAGATTTTCATGGTGCCGAGGTACCAACTCGACGCCCAACCTTCAACGAAGGCACACCCATTCACGCATGTCTTTCAAATGCCACTCAACCACAGGGAGGACATGCAGACTCCACACAGAAGGCGCTCCAGCCGAGAATCGAACCTCTTGCTGTGAGGCAACAACGCTACCGTGGCACCACAGCTGCTACTAAATGAAATAAATAAAATGATAAATAAATAAATAAAATGTTAAGTACACCACAAATTGATGTAGAAATGTAGTATGAACAAAAATATGTTCTGAAATGAAGTGGACTGTTTCCACTGGCAACTGCTGATGAATTATTTTACGACAAATGAGTTAAACATGAGGCATGGGATGTTGTGTAACAGGAATCTGCATTTGTTGCCCTAATATGATGAACTGTACAGTGTTCAGGCCCAGAATCAGAGTATAATCAATGCATGGATGAACTCAGGACTAAGTACATGGAATATTTATGGAAGGAAACACTATTTTAGGATAGAAAATATGTTTACAGAAGAACTGGCGGGGGGGGGGGCTAATGCAATTTTAGCTAACTTTTTTTAGTATGCTATATTACACCAATAATCCTTGGCAGAGTGAAAGTTATTAGGATTTATTCCAAATAGCATGTTTTAGCTCAAACACGAAGCCCAGAAGACCAGTTGATTATTTTCCACTTAGTCAGTGTTCAGATGGCCAAAGTTTATCAGTTTGCACCTGAATGCTTGTGTGTATATTCCAGCATGAGATTACTGAATACACTGTTTCTGTAAATATACTTTCTCCAATTTTGTTTACTATCAGAGGCAGTATATTTATAGATCAGGAATGTGGTGATTGCCACCATGTTGGGGCTACAGGGTAGCTGGCCCCCATTCAAAAAACACTTTTTTGTACAATTCCATGCTGTTACTGAGTTTAGTATTACTTGAATAATCATCAGTGAGCGTGCAAAAGTCAATTCTTTGTTATTTGAGTTGATAACATATATTTACTTTGAATAGCCAGGAGGGAGTAGATTTCCCCAATAACACCCAGTTTCTTGCTATGCATTACTGAAATTATGCCATATGTTAGTGTTGAAAAATAAAAATAGAACAACATTTTCCAGTTGGTAGACAATGGATTTATCATGTAGGTACTGAATATGAATGCTTTCCATTCTTGTTTAGTAGTCACTTGACTGGGATGATAACTCATCATGAACCTTGGGTTCACTGTCTCACTGACTGATTTTAATGTTTTTGCTTGACAGCATTTTCTGTTTTTTAAATTTACTTTTATACAGAGTAGTCATTCAATTATGACTAATGCTTTGAATGCTAAGGGACAAACTCTGTCCCTACTAGCATTCAAAACACATCATCCAAAGCCTCCTTTAAAGACCTCATCAGGCAACATCTCAAGCAAAGTTGGCAGTGCCATGATTGCTCCCCAGTCTAGTGAAAGCAGATAACATATACATACTAAATCTAGAGCAATTGATGATAGTTTTTCAATCTTACTCACAAACACTGGCTAATCTACAATGTATGTACTGTACCTGTGTACTATGTATGTATTGTACCTACGTTCCAAAGTTCAGCCGTACACCACAAATTTATTACTTACCTTTATTTTTAAAATTAATATTTTTTTGATTGTTCTCTCCACTGTAACTGTTTGTGCTGCATACCACTGTAAAAACATGTCTCTTGTAATTTGTGTGTATACTGATCATGTCTAAATAACTAAATGTGTCTGTAATTTTTCTTTGTGGAGCTTTTCTCCCCGGGCCTCTGCTGAAAAAGGGCCTTTTCGGCTCAGTCAGACACTCCCGGTTAACAAATGTAAAATAAATAAAAAATAAAATAAATTAATGCAGCCATGGATCCTAAAATGAAACATCTTTTCCTCAAAATGGTGGAGTATTAATTGGCCAGCATGCTCTACTTCCAGACATTGTCTGAGATAGAAATAAAAGTCTTCCTCACCCAGACAAGTTGCACAAATCAGGACTACAAAAGCCATTTTTTACTGAAATGGCAGTAACACAGGAAATCAGCAACATTTATAGTTCCTTTGTAAATGTTTTCAAGTTATAAGTTAACTTATCAGATTCCTTTATTTCTCGTTATTTACACCAATTTACTCCTTCCGTGATATAATGCATAATGTATGAGCTTGGTACACATGTGAAACACAAGAGATAGTAATAAAAACATCATTAGATATGTTTATTTTTAATGAAACTCATTGTCATTGTTTTATACATTAAAATGACTAGCAAACTTAGCTTCACAAAAATTATCTCTGCTAGGTATTATATGTGAGACAAACTCAAGACAATAATAATAAACTGTTTTTCATCAGAATCTTCTCTTCCAAGCTTTAGTTTAAATCTTCTGGTAGCTTAGCTATCCACTCCCCTTGTAGAGTAATAAATACACCCTCACAAACTCTATAAGGGTTTGGTTTTGTTGGACGCATTCCACTTTGAGGCTAATATGTAGCAGTGGTACCACGTGATATTAAATAAAGTTTGTAAAATAAGATTTTGCTGAAAACTGCATATGTATTTATTATATACCATGACTTATTTTTTGAAAACAAATGTATGTATGCTTTGCAAGTGTGTTTTAAGCAGTTAGAAATTAATAATGATAAGTGTACTGTTGTGTTTGTATTTAATGGAATTGGAATCTATCTGAAATTACATGCATGACTGTGATTAAGCAAGACTCAAATGCAGGGTAAAGGAAGAACATTAGGGTATGAGTCACGCATTCACTTCTTTGCCAACTAAGCACTAGTCACATTCACTCACATATCAGCCCTGATGGACTAACACTAATACATATGCAAATGTGGCACACATATGGAGCTGCATGAGATTTTGAGCAATACAAAGCAACACAAATGGATTTTCATGTTTAAGCAACAAAATGATGTGCTTAAATGCCAGTGCTTTGCTATAAACCTGTATGACTATTACATAAGCTAGCTGCTTTGGGGTTCTTATCAAAAAGCTGTTTTGTGTGCAAACTTTTTGGTGTAAGCAATGTTTTTACTGAGGTTCAAATGTGGCTGTGAGATATAAACAAAAGGAATGAAAAGGGCTACAAAAGAACAGCTACAAAATAGCTAGCTGTACCATTCAGGTAAACTCACAGGCAATAAATCTTGTATTAGTATTGTAATCGTTGTATGTTTTTGTCGGAATAAAAAACAGGTTGAATGAAAAGACTGACTGTACTTAGTTGCATAACCCCTGTATTTGAACATTATCACCAAGCGTATTACCACTAATTCCTCTCAACCTCTTAGCTAAAGAGATCTGAATAAGCCTGACATAATGGGTGGACAAAGGCCCGAAAATATGACATAGCTTACATACTGCTATTATAAACTTAGAAAGTTGCTATAATAACAGGATTTATGTTAGCATGCATTTTCTGAAAGATAATGCATGTAATTATATAGAGATTTGAACCCTCAATTCATCCCAGTGATTTGCTAGAAAATCACACATTTTATGAGGAACAGACCAAAAATTTGAGGAAAAAATCTGGACAGTCTGCGAAAATCTAGACAGTTGAGAGGTATGTTACCACTGTACTGTTACAGACAGATAATATGGCACTTTAATCGGGAGTTTAGGATAAGTTTGCAGCTTTGATAGGCTATTCATTTTAGGAATCTTGCCACATTCTTTCTGGTTTCTGTTATGACATTTTCTTTTATAACTGTCAAGTCTTTCCAAGGTCACTGACATTTCCTCAGCAGCTAGCTGATCTCTCTCTCTCACTCTCTCTCTCTCTGTCCCTCTCTTTCTTTCACTTTCTCTCTGTATATGGTTTCTGTTAAAATGCTAGAACTCTCAAAATAGTTAAAATTCTTGAATTATAGGCTGCAGTGTTTGAAAATTAACTTTTCGAACTTTGTTGCTGTTTAGGTGTATAAGATCATGGTACATTGTGGCTCAGGAAATTTGTCCTTCCTCGATTGTAGTGTGAGATCTAAATATATAGATATATATATAAATATATAGATATATATATAAATATATATATATATATATATATATATATATATATATATATATATATATATATATATATATATATATATATATATATATATATATATATATATATATATATATACACACACACATATATAGAGAGAGAGAAAGATAGGAATATAGACATATAGCTATAGATAGATATGATTAGTGTGGGATGCAGTAAGGCTTCCTTCCCCACAAAATATTTTTAGAACATCTATAATTCCTAGTTCTGTGTATATGAAACTTTATGATTCAAATGGTTTTCATTTATGTCCTTGTGTTTAAACTTTGTATACTGTGAAAGTCTGACACAGACTCACATACGTATGTATGTATGTGTATGTGTATATATATATATATATATATATATATATATATATATATATATATCTATAGATATATATATATATATATATGTACATATGTTAATGAGTTCCATTAAAATGCTGGAGTGTTTGAGTGCTTGAATTATCAGCTGCTATGTTTGAAAACTAACTTTTTGAACATTGCTGCTGTTTAGGTATATAAGATTGAGGTATAAGGGGATTTTTATATATAATTAGCAGGAGGTGTGGGGGTCCATGGAGGCTTGGTCCCTGCAAAAAAATCATTTTTGTTTTTCTACGAATCTGAGTGGTTCAAAGTTTTGTATATCTTTCTGACTTGAATAGTTTTAATTTATGTTTTAGCATATGAGCTTTGTAGAGTTTGAATGTTTGACATAGACTCATCTATATATATATATATATATATATATATATATATATATATATATATATATATATATATATATATATATGGGAGCCCTTCATTTGTTTGAACTTTCAAATGTTCGAAACTCATATGGCCGACACCATATGAGCGAACGTTTGAAAGGCCGACAAATGATAGCAGAGATCCCGCTACAGTGTGTGACTGGGAGATTCCCCTTTCCTGCACTGTAGTGCGATCTGGAGTGAGAATATTTAAGTAGCAGGGGGTGTGGGGGGTGCAGGGGGGCTTGCCCTCCTGCATAACACAGTTTTACTGTGTTTCCAGGTAGGTAAATGGTTCTATTTCAGGATGTCGGTCTTTCGGAATGTGGATCATATGAACGGTCGACATTCTGAAGTAGACCCATACATATAGGTTCATAGGTTCATAGGTTCATACTAGGCTATCTGCCCTAGGGCATTTATAAGCCTAGCCAGAGTATGTTTGGCTTTCGCCACCCATTTTAAATTAATTTTGCCATGCCCTTTTTCGAGGTTAGTATACTGTGCCTCTGTCTAACAGTGACACAGAAGTGATACCCGGGGTAAACCTATGATCTCCCATCCACTCATCAAGATTCCTCTTGAAGAGAGTCAATGAGGGACTCTGCCTAACCTGGACTGGGATTTTATTCCATAGTGAAGGGAGCCTCTGGGTTATGAATCTGTCCCTCCAGCATGTCCTATTTATTTCAGTGCTGAGGTTCAAGTCTCTCGAGCGTGTAGCTCGATGGGATTTGGATTTTCTTGGGTGCAGCATGTCCCTAAATTCTGGGTTGGACATGCCCTTATACGTCAGGCACAGGTCACCTCTGAGCAGGCGGTATGCCACTGAGTAGAGCTGGAGTTTCTTTAACCGGGCAGCATATGGCATCTGTTTGAGCCCTTTGATCCTCTTGGTGAGGTACTTTTGGGGTCTTTCCAGTTGCTGCAGGTGTTTGGTAAGGTACATCCCAAAAGGGCATTGTACTCGATTATGGGCCTGATGAGGGATGAGTAAAGAGGCACGATGACCTCTCATAATCTAGATGTGAATCCCTTCATGATTAGGTGGGCTATATAAAATGTTTTTCTAACCACTTTGGCCATGTGGTTGTCAAATGAGAGATTGCTATCAACTTGGGTCCCCAGGTCCCTAATGACTTCTTCTGTACTTAATGGATTACCACCTATGTGGTAATTTGTGGGCACTTTGTTTTTGCCAAAGGGGATGACTATACACTTTTTGGCGTTTAGCTTGAGGCCATGGCTCTGGCACCAGTTGTCTGTTTCTATGAGGCCCTTTTGGAGGATGCTTGTGTCGGCTGAAGAGTCGATTATGGCGCCCAGTTTGCAGTCATCTGCGAACTTGGTCAGCCACAGTCCTTCCGTGTTGGCCTGTACCTCCGAAAAATATATACCAAACAAGAGAGGTCCCAGGACTGAGCCTTGTGGGACGCCACTTGTAACTGGTTTGGAGTCTGACATGGCTCCAGCAATTCTAACCATGTGGGTTCTGTCCTTGAGCCAGTTTGCAACCCATCTAGTGACATAGGGGTTTATATTTAAGCTGGTGAGCTTATCTATAATGCCTGAGTGGGGTATTGTATCGAAGGCTTTTGCGAGGTCCAGATAGGCTGTGTGGACCACCTTCCCTTCGTCAATGGCCTTGGTGACTGTTTCAAAGAAGTCAACCAGGTTTAAGAGGCAGGATCTGCCCTTAACAAAGCCAAACTGGGTAGGATCCAGTGTCTGTAGGTCCTCAATATCGTTATTTATGAGGTCCATGATGATCCTTTCCATAGCTTTGCAGACCAAGCTAGTCAGGCTTATGGGGCAATAGTTTCCAGGGTCCGTTGAGGCACCACCTTTGTGGAGAGGGACCACTGTTGCTGTACGCCACTCTTTGGGTACATATCCTGTAGTAAGGCTGAGATTGAACAGTAGTTTTATGTTTGGGTTTAGCTCTTCTTGGAGTTCATGTAGGACGCAGCCTGGGACACCGTCTGGTCCCATTGATGCTGTGTTTTTTGCTTTGGAGAGGGCGGCTCTCACCTGAGCATCTGAGATGTCGGGGGGGCAGCACTCTGCTGGGATAGATATTTGCCCTTTTGGTGGGGAGGGGGGAGAAGTTTGCGCTGAACCTGTCAGCTAGGATGTTGGCAATGTCTGTGGGATCAGTGTATTTTTTGTCATTTTGGACTAATTCTGAGCATATCTGGGAATTCCCACCCAGGTTCCTAACATAACTAAAGAAAGCCTTGTGATTATCTTTAGTGTCGTGTGCAATTTTTCTCTCAAAGCTGGCCTTTGATGATTTTATGAGTGCCCTTAGTTTTTTGCTAATACTGATCAGAGATGCCTTCCCTTTTTGGGATTTTGCTCTATCATGTAGTAGCTTCCTCCTTCTATTGTATAGTTTGTTTATGGCTGGGGTCCACCAGACAGGTCGTCTGCCTTTGGAGGATTGGGTCTTGGTTTTATTTGGGATTGCATGATCCATGCATTCCTGAAGGTGTTCATAGAATGCATTTATAAAGGATTCAGCGGTCTGGGCTGTATTTTCCACAGGCCCGGGGGCTTTGAAGGATTCCACCTCGGTTTTGAGGAGTGTGAAATTTGCTTTAGAGAAGTTTTTCACTGTGGTTTTCTGGGCAGGGGGTGGGGTCGGGATGTGAATATCCAGTGAGATAAGTTTATAGTCTGATCTTACCAGTGAGGGATACACTTCTGGTCTGGATCATAGAGTCCCCATGTTGGTGATGATCAGGTCCAGTATGTTTTCCCCTCTTGTGGGAGTGGTAACAAGTTGTTCCATAGCATTTGAGTTTATGAATTCTAGGAACCTTTGGGCAAGGGTGTTGGAGCTAGAGTAATGCTCCCAATCTATGTTTGGGTAGTTGAAGTCGCCCAATATAATGGTGTTCGGAGAGACCTTCATATTTTCCAGTGTTCTCAGGAAGGCCGAGTGGGGTTCCTGGGTTTGGGAGGGTGGTCTGTAGCAGGCTATAAACTGGAAGGCAGTTTTACCCTCTGTTAGTTGCACATGGATAGTCTCTGATGCTTCGTGCTTTGCCACCAACCTGGAGGTGTGGGTATCTTTGATGAATATCGATACTCCCCCTCCTTTTGTGGTTCGGTCCAAGTTTTGGGGCTGAAAAGCATGGTATGAGGTATAACCTGGTAGTGCTGGGGTGCTCTCGGGAGTCCTGAACCAGGTTTCTGTTAATGCACAGATATCGATGTTCTCCATGCTAAGGAGAGTTTCAAGTGCGTGCATCTTGAGGTTTAGACTTCTAGCGTTGAGTAGCATTACTCTTAGTTTCTTATCCCTTGTGATACCTATGGAGGTGGGTTTGTCTTTTGAGCCTTGCCTAAAAAAGGCACTATGGGGGTAGCAAGAGCCTTTGCCAATATCCGAAAGCCCAGGGGTGACAGGTGCAAGCCGTCCCTAGCAAAGCATCGTGGCTTGTCGTGCATATCATCCCAAGCTGACAGGCATTGGATCCCCTTTGAATGACACCAATACTTAAGCCAATTGTTGAAACTGATCATCTTGTCTTCATATTGTGGCATCATTCTTGGTGAGGGTAAGATGCTACTCAAGGTCAGGGTCATACCAGCCTGGGCTACATGCTCAGAGAGCTCCTCTATGTCTCTTTTCATGTAGTCCAGGGAGGTACGTCTCAGGTCATTCACACCAGCATGGACAATGACTGAGTCATATTTGTACTTGCCTTGGAGTGACCTGAGTGCTTGTGTTATGTGGCGGATCCTAGCGCCAGACAGGCTGCTCACCGTGACCTTCTCCTTGTTCAGCCTGGTGAGCGGGACGTCAGTGTGCCTGACGATAGAGTCACCTATTACAAGTGTATCAGGTGTGTTGTTTAGCCTTAAGGGCTGTGACTGTTCGGCACACTGGCTTTGTGAGATATGTGTTGCACGTGTTTTGTTTTGGGGTAGCGGTTGCTTGGGTGTCTGCTTTGGAGGTCTCTGCTGCTTAGGCAGATCTTTATTTAGAGCCTCCGAGTATGGTTTTGTGTGATTATGTGTTTGGTTTGCTGTCGTGGTAGGTCTATGTGAGACTGGAATTGTAGTGAGTGTGGTTTCCTTCTCCTCCTGACTGGTTATGCCAGTACTGAGTTGAGAGAGCTTAGCCTCCAGTTTGGCTATATGGGTGCATCTCTCACATGTGTTGGAATTTGTTGGGAGGAGGAGAGGGTTGTCTGTGTACATGAGGCAGTTGTAACATTGCCTCAAGATTCCCATATTCACCAGCTGGACCAGAGAGGAGATTGACAACTGACCTTTGGACATGCTAGAATAATATTGGGAATTCCTTTATAATTGAAAACAAGGGCCAATGGGGAGCGAGGGTGTAGTGCTTTTAATTTTTAGTGCTGACTTATAATTGCTTTAGTGAGCAAGTGCCAGGTAACAAGTGCAATGTGTTACAGGTGACTTAAATGCAAAAACGATAAACAGTAACTTTCTTTCAAGCGAAGCAAGGAAATAAGTACAGTAAGCAATGCAGATATCACTAGGGATCCACAGAAGCTGAGAAGCCGCGTTTTAGGTGGAATTAGCATTCCAGGGAAATAACAAGCATACAAACAAAGCTAGATTCAGCAGGCCTGGATCTAGTCTATGCTACAGCAAACAAGGTGTACCAATTTCAGTAAGATACAGTTCAAATATTCAGGCACTATAAACCTCTAACCAGAAATTCCCAGCTCAGAAGGGCAGAGTCCAGCCTCTCCTCCCACAAGAGTGCAGACCACGAACCTTCTTAATGTAAAATAACTGGCCTGAAGCCCAAGTGCTTAAACCAGAGCTAATACACTTTAAGAATAACAGACACTGAGCTCTCAATCAGCAGTTCCCAATTTAGAAGGATGAAAGCTACCTGTCCTGCCACCACAGTGCATGCCACAAACCTTCCTAATGTAGAACAACTGGTCTGTAGCCCAAGTGCTTAATCCAAAAGCCTTAGAATGATAGCTACACTTTAACCAAGTTAATACCAAGCAGTAATAAATACAACTGAATACTTTAAATAATGCCTGGATTAGTGCTCAAGTTATACAAACAAAGCTAGATTCAGCAGGCCTGGATCTAGTCTATGCTACAGCAAACAAGGTGTACCAATTTCAGTAAGAAGAAATTCAGATATGCATGCACTATAAGCCTTCAACCAGAAATTCCCAGCTCAGAAGGGCAGAGTCCAGCCTCTCCTTCCACAAGAGTGCAGACCACGAAACCCTCTTAATGTAAAATAACTGGCCTGAAAGCCCAAGTGCTTAAACCAGAATTAATATACTTTTAGAATAACAGACACTGAGCCCTCAATCAGCAGTTCCCAACTTAGAGGGATGTAAGCTACCTGTTCTGCCACCACAGTGCAGACCACCAACCCTCTCAATGTAAAACAACTGGTCTGAAGCCCAAGTGTTTAAACCAAAAGGCTTAGAATGAGTTACACCAAGCAGTAATAAATACAATTGAGAACGTTTAAGATGACACAAAAGCAAAATAAAGTAGGAAGAAACACAAGTACAGAAAAAGCAGAAGATTTTTTTTTTTTTTTTTTTAGAAAAGTAGCAAAAGCAGTAGTAAATACAATTCTCATGCAGTGCAAGCTGGCACACTTGAATATGTAGCAATATTAATCCACACACAGTTTGAAAAAATGTAATTAAATTAAAAAGGACTAAAAGCAAGTGCAGAAAGGGTTTATTAGGTAGAATGCGGTAAAGAGATGTCCTGGGGGAGTGTCTCAGATCAAATCTACAGTGGGGCGGGCACTGCAAAAGCCATCAAATTTAAACTACAACCAAGAATAGGGAGGGGGGGTGGGGGAGCAGTTTCAACACAGATGAAAGGAATGTGCAAATTATAAAAAATATATATACTGTTTTCTATAGATTTACAGAGCAGTAAGACACAGATATCAAGCAGACAATTTAGCTCTATAATACAGAATAACACAGAAAATATACTCAGCTCTATAACTTAAAGATAGTTCTGTAAGGCTGTCTCTCAAACTAAGGTTCCAGTTTGAATACAGGTTGTTAATTAAAAGGAGACACAGCACTAGCTAAATTATATCAGCTGAAAGACAAGGCAGGAAATGAGGGGGGTGGGGGAGCAGTTTCAACACAGATGAAAGGAATGTGCAAATTATAAAAAAATATATACTGTTTTTTATAGATTTACAGAGCAGTAAGACACAGATATCAAGCAGACAATTTAGCTCTATAATACAGAATAACACAGAAAATATACTCAGCTCTATAACTTGAAGATAGTTCTGTAAGGCTGTCTCTCAAACTAAGGTTCCAGTTTGAATACAGGTTGTTAATTAAAAGGAGACACAGCACTAGCTAAATTATATCAGCTGAAAGACAAGGCAGGAAATGAGGGGGGTGGGGGAGCAGTTTCAACACAGATGAAAGGAATGTGCAAATTATAAAAAAATATATATACTGTTTTCTATAGATTTACAGAGCAGTATATATATATATATATATATATATATATATATATATATACATATATATATATCTAGATATGGATCTAGGATGTTTGCTTGACTGAGCAAATGACTTGAAATCCAAACGGCCGGGCATACTTACGCGAAAGTGCTTTTCACTGAATTAGCACTTTAAGTATGACTGTTGCTGAGGCTGTACTGTGGTGCGGGTAAGGGAAATTTCCCTTTTCCTACTGTATTGCAGTCTTGGAGGGAGAATATTAAAGTAGGGAGGTGTGGGGGGCACAGTAAATGTAGTGTTTTTTTTTTATTTTGTCACACGCTTTAACGAAAGCGCTTTTTCGATAAAAGCGCTTTCGTTAAAGTGTGTTCGTGTTTTATGGATTAGGACTTTTGCTCAGTCGAGCAAATGTCCTTGATCCATATATATATATATATATATATATATATATATATATATATATAAATATATATATATATATATATATATATACAGAGAGAGAGAGAGAGAGTGGAATATTAATTGAGCAGCATACCTATAGATATAGAGACACGCACACACACACATACACACACACACACACACACACACACACACACACACACACACACACACACACACACACACACACACACACACACACACACACACACACACACAGATAGATGTTCTTTTTAGTAAAGCAATGACTTTCCACCTTATGTGAGGTTTACATACTGTTTCCTTGTTTTAATGCCTATTCATTCAGAAAGGATTCCTGAAACTGTTGATGCCATTCTTAGTCTAATATATAGCAGCATATAAAATAATGGTGTATTATTTATTTAGTTAGTTAGTTATTCATTTATTTGAATTTATTTAGAAGGGGAATTGATCAAAAATTACCAACTTTAGTCTCAGCATGAGGAAATTCAAGAGATAGAGAAACACAAGATATACAAAATGTGACAAGGGCACAAAGTATATATAGTTGTGCACACTTTAGACAATGTAACAACATACAACACATAAAAGCACGATAAAACAGCAAGTAAGTGAGTGGGTTGTGTGTCAAGGCAGATAATTTAGATATTAGAATGAGAATGTGAAGACAATAAGAGATGTAAGGGCATTAGTTCATGAAGCCAGAAAGAAGGCATTTGCATTTAACATTTTTTGGAGGGGAGTCTTTAAATTTACACAGGCTCTGGGATGAGATTAAATTACTTTAAGATGTTTAGACGTCCCCAAAATTCTGATCCTAATACAGAGAAGCAGTTATCTGTGCAGCAGACCTTACTCTTGACTTCATGTAATGTAGGTGCTGAGTGGGTCTGATTCCCAATGTTATAGGATAAGGATTGTCTTATTAATTTTTAGGAGAGTTCTAATTTTGGTGCCCTGCAAAAAAAAAAAAAAAGTCATAATGCTTGCAGTCCCTACAACAACAGCAACAACACAGACATGCACACAGAATTAAAGGTTTCTATCTCTATGAGATATTTTTGTTGCCCTAACTCTTACAGTATTGTTTAAAGTCAGTTTGCATTTGCCTAAGCATTAGATGTTTTTTCATAAAACTGACGTTCATGCCATACTATTCGTAGTATGACAGTTAATGGAATGTGTTGGTTGTGATCTGACTGTTGAACTAGAAGGGCCCTATCAGAATAAAAACAGTCACAAGTTGTGGCATCATTCAAACATTTCTTCTTCCATGTTCCCCAGGAGAATACAAAATGTTTAATGATGTGGTTTCTGACTCTACCTCTGTCCTACTCTTCTACAAACTAACATTTATAACAGGCAATAAAGTCAACCACTAATCTACAGAGGTTGGAAATAGACAGATTCCTGTGCTTGTTCATTTTTTTAAATTTGTTTACAAATAGTAAAAAGGTTACCCAGACAAGCCGTTCAATAAAAACTGCAATAGAGACTCATCAAGCTCCTGCGTATTCACTCTGTAATACCTCAGACCACCTGTAGATGGGGACCATGGCCCACCACACCCAAAGATGAAAACTACTCTCAGCTATTTTACTGTTTTCTCCATAGCTGTCCCCAAGAACTCAAGTACATTTGCAAACACAGGTTAATGACAATGCGCAGTAAAATCCAACCACTGCAGTTATAAGCCAATATTATTAATACATCCTGACCTTTGAAAATTAGTTGTCAAGTGATAATTATCTTGCAACTCACTCTCAGACAAGGTACTGCTCCTTTGGAACCTTATGGCACCTAGACTACATAATATTCAGATATGTAAAAATTAATTAAGCTCACTTGGGCAAGTCTCTCAGTTAACATATCATCTCATCTGCTTAGGTTTAATCCTTGCTTGACCTACACATCCATGCTTTTGATATGAAGGTTTCACTGTCCCCAGCATTAACAATGCCATTCCACAAGACTGATGCCACAGCTGACCGTGACAATTATAGGCCCATCAATCTGATATGGGATGTAGCTCCCACATGTGCAGCCACTTACAATTGGTTTTAAGGAAAATGTGTCTCCTTTGTTCAGATATGAAGATAGGTAGTACGAAGAATTCAGATTTCAAAGGGCATACTAATGTAAGAATCTACGATGAATGCTTATATTTGTTAAACCAAGACTGGATTAAACATTCAAGAAAAATTAATTCTTGCTCCATGCATTACCACTCTGTCTGTCATTAGCATTTATCAAGTTAATTTCCATTTTCTTGGGACAAAAATGGTCCATAGATATTTTAGCTGCTCTTAGCACCAGGCACAACCATATCTATCATAATTACCAAAGCAAAGCTCATAAGTAAGTTAAAACAAATATCTACTACAAACTCTGCATTCTCTAACTATATCTTTGACTGCATACTCATGCTGAGTCACAAATGATTACAAAATCTTTTTTTATTACACTCTCAGTATCTTTGTACCACTTACATATTTAATTAAGGTGTCACACTTTGAGAAATTATCTCTTGGAATATCTCCAATTTGTTGTATGAATGGAGACTTAAGGACTGGCATATCAATGTGACTTTTTTATCTAGGTATTATGATTTAGTTTATTGTTGGACTTACATATATTGTATTGCAACTCTTTGTAACCCCTGCTTGCTTATTTTTGTCTACTTCCTGCTGGACTAACCCATATTAATGGATACCAAATTAATAAATAAATATAATAAAGCTGGACATATGCTAACGTAGATTGCTCGATTTATAAAAACTAAATGTGCCTATTTCAGAAAATAAAAATGTAGTGAATTATAGGTAGCATAACTGAGCCAATCCATTTGTGATAAATGGATATTATACACCATTAAAAAATCTTCCACTTCCCCAAATAAATAATCTTTGTTAATTACAGTAAAAACACATCATAAAAATAAATGCTTCCTGATGCAGATATCACTCTTAGCAATTCATTTATACTGAAAGATATTGCTGAATTGCTGACCAGACCTTTTTATGCCTACTGTTTTGCAGATCAGATCCATGGAAATGAGAAAATGCAAATTACTGGAACAGGATCTTGTCAGTTAGTATCAGCTGTAACAAAAGATCTATGCAGCAAAATGATGGGAATGCTATTAATACAGCTTCCAAAAGTTCGGCAAGTTTTATTTGCTTCAGTTCTGTTTGCAAGAGGCCCTCCCTGCCACCAAATGATATATATCAGGTAAAAATAAAAAAAACAACCATTCTTGACTTCACATTTCTAAATACATCAATATGTGTACACTTCAAGCGGTTTCAGTGATGCCTGGATCCTGAAAGACACTAAATGTCCTGTACTAATTCAATAACACTTTCAAGTTCCTGGCATGGTTACTAACACTCCAACAGCAGCTGAATGAACTCTGGAGACGAGGAATGATTCGACTCCATTAGTCTTACTTCATTATTTTTTGTTGGCAATCATACAGCAAACCACAAAGGAACACTTTCCCCTTTCCTTTTAGCAATTTGTGCATGACTGTAATTATAGACTTTGAGTACTTTGATCAGATTGTGATGTATTTTCATAATTTAGCATATTTAGAATTGTTGGCAATGTCAAAACTTATCCAGGTTTGGTGCATAACATTTCAGGATTTCCTTACTGTAGCTTTGGAAAGTGTTCTTATCCCCATTTTGATGTCCCTACATTTTAATGTATGGATGGTTGTGAGGGGCCAAAGTAAAATGGCACAGACAGAATACTGGTGTGGAGGATGGAAGGTCAACAGCTATATAAGTACAAGTTAAACTTATAAAAGGATCCTTCTGCCTTTGCTATTTTTTCTGCAGCTCACATAGTCTGTATTTTCAGATACGCAGTATGTCTTTCATTGTAAGTGTATTGTGGTAACCCTCTTTTAAAATGTTTGCTTGTTTAGTAGTTGTGTGACCTGGACTCTGGACATAATTATTATAAACTGCGATATGGATTTTGATCCCTTAACCCCCACAATAAATCCTTGCACTTGTCTTATTACATCTTGAACTTGTAAATATAAAAGCTGTTTACATAATGTTTAAGGTTCTCTGAAAGGTCGAAACACAGCATGCTGATGTACAAAAATGTTGATCACACATTCTTAAACCTCACAAGGGTGAAAAGTCCAACAATAAGAGTTTTCCTGCATCATGGAAGCACCCTGCACCCGCCACATCTGCCAAACTTATATATAAAAATTCCATGGTCACCTAAACACAGTGAAAGGAAAAATCTTCCAAAACAAAGGAATGACTGCTGGTGCTTACAAAGAAAGAACACAAAAAGATCATCAGTAGTGACTGTGCAAAACAGTCATATGCCTTTTGATAGTAGGTATTTTGTGACTTAGGTGTCTGAAGCATGGCAAAGTTTCATTCAATAACTCTCTCATTATTTGTTTAGCTCAGTTTAAAAACAATCAGATGTAACTTATACTCAGCCTAGGGCTTCACCTGCTATAGAATATCTTTGGTGAATGATCATACAGCTAATATATTTAACAATGGTCCACATGGAAGAATGAGATCGTCAAAGCATGGATGATACATTGTAGCAAAATGTAAAACTTTGAAAGCAAAGTTCCAATGTCTTCCTTTATTACTTTATGCCTAATAATCTTGCGGTCACCTCTTCAACCTTCAGTAAAAAAAAATATATTACATACTTTATTTGATTCAGATTTTCTAAACCTAAAATTAATCATCCTAACTAGAAAAAAGAATCAATAATGTTTGAACTTTGTGAATATTAATAATAAAAAATAACAAGTGTGTGTGTGTGTGTGTGTGTGTGTGTGTGTGTGTGTGTGTGTGTGTGTGTGTGTGTGTGTGTGCATGTGTGTGTGTATGTTGTGTGTGTGTATGCCTATGGCTGTGGGTATGGATATATAAGCTAGAAAAATGAGACTTTCAAAGTAAATTTGCTTTATTTTAACCATACATGAAACTGTCAGTGTGAAATTGGGTAACTGTATTTAATTGAATGTCTGCTTAGTGCCTATCTTTCAGAATTCATTTTCTTACTGGTAAAATGAAAATAGAGATGAAATGCAGGGCATGCCTATCATTTCTACAAGGGGAAAAATCATGGGTATGTACAGCCATATGAATTCTACTTTCTGTTTTCACACTGAAAATGCAATACCACCAAGTGTGCAGTTTGTGATGTTAGTGCACTTCTATACCACTGAGCTGATGTCACACAAAGTAGTGATTAAATGCCACAACTGCACTGCTGAAAGACACTGTTTTACAGAAATCCAGAATGAAAACAAATCATGCATATCATGCCAGATGTTCTGCCTGGAAACATACATGTAGAACTGGAATCCTTGAGCAAGACAAAAATAAAATCATCAGTTACCAACAATATTCAGTTCTTTTAGACAAAGAAGAACAAAAAAATAAGGTAGGTCAAATTACCTTACAACAGCAGTAGGTAACTGTGACATCCCCATGCTGGGCTAGTAATCAAGGAGCCTGATTCCTCACCACTGACACTGGGGAGGGATGTTCACTTAGAATTCAAATAGATGCACTCAGTATTTCCAGATACAGACCTGGTCTGGATGTCTCTATCTCTCTCCATCCAGATTCCCAGTAAGACTCCCCACTGGCACAGCTGTAGGGTTAGGTCCTCAGCCAAGTGTTCAAGCCAAATCCTCATGCACCCTCTCTGCAAAACTGTAAAAACAGCATTCTGTGTCCCTACTCCAAGTAACTGACACACACACACACACACACACACACACACACACACACACACACACACACACACACACACACACTTTTAAGATCTGATTTTCACACGCACACACACACACACACACACACACACACACACACACACACACACACACACACACACACACACACCTGGGAAAGGCTGGCACAGATTTACTAGTTATGCCTCCTCTGCCCAGGCTATAAGGTAGGAACTGCCACCTGAAAACTCCAAAGGCAGCTACTCTGAGGATCTTAAAAGGGTACCCAGTTATACTGAGTAAATTAATGCTATTACAAATGATAGTGTTTGACAAATGCAACAAGATTTTCAGGAGTGGCCACAGTGTCACCATATAAATATAAGTACTTTCAAAGGTTAAATATTTCCTAAAATGACCAGCCACAATAAAAAGCTTAAATATATTTAATAATAAATAATAAAAGAACATGAAAATACTAAATATCTGTTTACAATAAAAACAAGAGTTTTATTCATAGGAAATATTAAAAATAACATAGATGGATCAATTCACATAGATACAGAAAAACAATACGTAACTAATCTCACTATATTTTCCTGACTGATCTAAAGAACTACTGTCCCCAAGATCAGTTACTAGAGCAATGCAAGATGATGTGGGTGAGGTTTTCCTTCTTGTCAGGTTTAACAAACAGACTGCCCTGAGACTTCTTTCTCATTTAGCGTTAAAGCAACATTTCAATGCTGGATTACAGAATGACATCACATACATCTGGTCATCTGACTTCTGGTTCTCACACTACCCCCTTTACTAGAAACTGACCAGAATCTAGCTCATATGTGTCATAATACACACACATAGAGCTTTGCTAAGATGTGTTATAGCATCTGGAAACTATAAAACCATTTCAAAAATGTCCATCCTTCCAGTGTAGCTATTAGTTCACACCTAAGGACAATACAGTAGGATTCCTAGTCCTGGTTTTCACAGACATTTGTCTCTAGCTGTAATCAGAACTGTAAGATGCAATCTTTATGGCCTAAATCAGGTAATTTACTTTCAGACTATTTTTGAAGTTAGCTGGATTGAGATTAACCTCTTCTCTTCCTGTATCATCTGTTACAATATATTCATTTCATCAGTTACAATACAGTCTGACATACAGGTATATTTATATTTCTGTCCAGCAGGACCCACTTCAAGCAGCTTTACAAATACATTTTCAACACAAGCACCTGTACAAATCAATTTGATATACAAATGACATATAATTCTTTATAAAACTCCAGCTAGCTATGATGGCATATGTTACACATCCACTGCCCTACTTCTCCTGGCATAGCTGGATATATCTCATGTAATCACACCTGTATTGCCAAATCCAAAGATCTGGAGACTGAATGACTAAAAATCTGAAAGTCTGATTTGCAATTTCTCATAATATTCCCAATTCTCCAAGGTATGGAAATCTCTGAGTTGCTATACATGAGTTTGGGGTGTGTGACATGCTTGCCCCTTCACATTGGTGGGGTTGTAAGGGAGCTTGTGCAAAAAACAATTTTAAAGGAGAAGGGTGATGTTCGATATTCACTCCTACCATGTTTTTGCAGTTGCAGGATTTAGCTTTGTGAATTTCACAATTCCAGAAGGAAACTCTGTTGTATACTTTACTTCTCTATTACTCAAAAAAGTGTGGAAAAGTGTATCAGAGAGAAGAGATGAACATCTATTATAGATGTTCATTTATCAGACAGATATGTCACTTCTTTCTACTGTATCTGTGACTGCACTAAGTGCTTTATACCTTTCAGTGTTGTAAAACATTGCGTTCCAGCACTTTTTTTCTGTAATTGATAGCTTATGGAATAAACAAAGCTCCATGCAATTCAAAGGCTTATGATCAGGTTTCTCTTGTCACAACTACATACTATACGTTCTTGGCATGGTTGTCAAGATTTACCTCATAAGCTTCACTTCCCTCTGCTGTCAAGGTTAATCTCTTTGAGTGTATGTCTTAAACACATACATTTTTTTTTTATAACTGGAGAACCAGCAATAGTTCTGTATATTCAGCTAATCGCACACCTGGGAAATTAGTTTATTCATTTTATCATTGTATGAGTTATCATAATATGACACCATGTCCTTACTTTTCTGTTTTTCATATTTTATTTTAGTATGCTCTAAACATACTGTGCAGATGACTTAAAACCATTTTGCTGTACACAGCTGAAAGGTTAAACATATGAATAAATATAAATGAAACAGTATTTTTTGTGTGTGACAGGCAAAGATAAAATAAAACACAATTGCATTTATTATTTGACTTTTCCTTTACTTATCTTTTAGGCTAAGTGTTTCAGTACATCATTTTGCCTTGTGCCTGACAAAATGACATCATTTTGCATTATCTCACCAATATGGGGAAACAGCACATCTGTTCTGTATTTACATTTTGCAAGACCAACATCTAATTTAAAGTCTTTATATAAATTGATAAATGTCTGAGAAACCAGAATTACTAAAGATGGCTGAAATATTCCTCTGATCCATTTAGAATTCTTTAGAAACCATGTCTGAATATCAAGTGAATAGAATTTTAACATGATGATATATAATCATCCCTTTAATGAAAAGAAACTCTAATACACTACCTTAACTACACCAGAAACAGAGTAATATATTTATGATATCACTGAACTAATATTTACTTCTGTTCTTATTCTAAATGGAGTCTTGATGTGGAACATCCTTAGCAGGATTTCATTATAAGAAAAATATGCATTTTTCATCTTTTTGTCAGAGGAAAAAAATAATCCTTACTCAATAATCCTGACAACTTCAGTGAATAATTTCAACATATGCTTTGTGCCCTATAAAACAATCATTTCTTTATCTTCTAGAATAAAAGACGAGTGCATTTTGCTTTTGCATCTTAACATCAGCATGTTGCAGATAGTATTAATTTTTAAAGGATTTGGGAAATGAGGAAGATGGTTCTTCTGTTCTGTGAGCATTGGACACTTCCATTCAATTTACTTGGTTTCAAGTTCTTAGCACTGGCATGTTGCACAAAAACAACTGTTTAGAAGGAAAGAGCACATGATAGGTTTGTAATTTTTTTCTTTGCTAAAGACATCATGCTATTCTTTTTGAAGTATGAAAAAAAAAAAGAATTGATACAGCTTATGTTTTAACAAGAACACATGAGATAATCCTTGTCAATTACAAAGGCTTAATATGATATAAAAGCTTTAGATTGGAAGATTTCTGCAATACCTTACATCTTTTGAATTCAGAAAATACTCTACTGCTGAAGGTTACCTCTAGCAGGGACATAAAAATAGGGTTTGATATGGCAGGGAAAGACACATGCTAATGCAACAGTCTAGGCGAGTGGATATTGCTAACTAGCCACCTTATTTCCTTGGTGGGATGATTCAGGCAATTGGCCAGCTAAGTAAAATTGTACTGTAATGCGCACACACACAGACACACACACACACACACACACACACACACACACACACACACACACACACACACACACACACACACACACACACACATATATATGGCTTGGGTTGGGCTGTGGATGCTTGCCTCCACTTTAGAAATTGCTAGCAAAAGTAATACTTTTGTGTGAATATTTATAGGGGTGTAAATTTTATTGTCCAAATATATCTTAAGATATAACATTTTTGCTTTGAAGAAATTCAAAAAAGCTGTCAGTCAGTTTTAGGATCATTGCATTGTTTATCTATGAACAGATCAGATATATAAATAGCCCTTTGAGTTTATATAAATGCACACTCACCCACACATGCACGCACATGCACACACACACACTCACACACACACACACACACACACACACACACACACACACACACACACACACACACACACACACGCACAGGCACACACGCACACATATCTAATCTATCAATATACGTAAAAAATGTATAATTTGTACATCTGTATCAGCATGTAATAAATATGTACATATTTTATATATATATATATATATATATGTATATATATATATATATATATATATATATATATATATATATATATATATATATGGGTCTACTTTCATTCACTGAAAACACATTTCAGTGAATTTCAATTCATACACCAAATCGCTGAAAGCTCAAATCACTGAAAACTCATTTCACCAAATGACATTTCACTGAATGCAGAGTACTGTAAGGCAAGTTCTTAGGTTCATAGGTAGGTACTAGGCTATTGGCCCTAGGGCCCATACAAGCCTAGCCAAAAAGGTACCCTGGCTTTTGCCACCCAAGAAAATTATTTTCCTGTGTCCCTGTCAAGCAAAACCACAGAAGTGATCCCCGGGGTGAATTTCCTATTACCCATCCAATCATCAAAATTTTTCTTGAAGAGTGTTAATGAGGAACTCTGTCTGACATAGATAGGTAGTCTGTTCCAGAGTATGGGAAGTCTCTGGGACAAGAATCTATCCCTCCAGCATGTTCTGTTTATTGTGGTGACAAGGTTTAGGTCCCTAGAGCATGTAGCTCGAAGGGATTGGGATTTCTTTAAGTGGAGCATGTCCAACAGCTCTGGGTTTGACATAGCTTTGTATGTTAGGCAGAGATTGCCTCTGAGTAGGCGATATGTGACGGAGAAAAGCTGGAGTTTTTTGAGACGGTCTGCATAAGGCATCTATTTATTTTTTATTTTACATTTGTTAACCGGGATAGTCCGACTGGATGCATTTCCATTTTCAGCGGAGGCCCGGGGAGAAAAGCTCCAAGGGTAAGCAGATACAGCATTACATAATACCAGCATTACATATTACAAACAGACTATTTACAGAGATTACATAAGTAAGCAAGTTAAACAAGTTCCACAGGTTACAGTTAGTCCTGAGCACAAGTCAGGATTAAATTAAATTACACAGTAAACTGGTTAACAGATTTTTACACATTTGTGTTAGCCTGGCTAGATACATTGACATAGCCAGTTAAGTGACAAATGTTGTTTATATATATATATATATAGGGCAGTAATCCTCTTTGTGAGGTATTTTTGTGGCCTTTCCAGTTGTTGTAGATGTCTTGAGAGGTACATATCAAAAGGGGCATTGTACTCTATAATGGGTCTAATTAGTGATGAGTAGAGGGCAACAATGTAAAACGTATATACCCTTTTCCCCACTGTAGTGCGATCCTGTAGTTAGTATATATATTTAGGGGGGTTGTGGGAGGCGAAGCCCCCCACTTAGTTTATTGTTAGCTTTCAGTGAAATGAGATTCATAAATATAAAATCAAACTAGGTGGGGGGGCTACACCCCTATGTGGGGGGCTGTCCTCCCCCACACCCCCCTAACTATATATACAAACTCCAGGATCGCACTACAGCAGGGAAAAGAGCATATACAGTTTACTTGCCTTACAGTACTCTGCATTCAGTGAAATGTGATTCGGAGAAATGAGTTTTCAGTGTTTTGAGCTTTCAGAGATTTGGTGTGGATGAATTGAAATTCAGTGAAATGTGTTTTCAGTGAACGAAAGTAATATGATATATATATATATATATATATATATATATATATATATATATATATATATATATAAAATATCTACCAGTTTATTACTTGTATATTTCATACATGTGTATCTATATCTAAAATATATATATATATATATATATATATATATATATATATATATATACACAGTGGATATAAAAAAGTTTACACACCCCTGTTAAAATGCCAGGTTTTAGTGATATAAAAAAATGAGACCACAATAAATCATTTCAAAACTTTTCCCACCTTTAATGTGACCTATAACCTGTACAATTCAAATGAAAAGCAAACAAATCTGTTAGGGGAAAAATATAAAAAATAAAAAAAAATGTACAATATGCTGGTTCCATAAGAGTGCACACTCTTAAACTTATACTTTGTTGTGTGTGCACACCCTTAAACTAATACTTTGTTGAAGCAACTTTTGATTTAATTACAACATTCAGTCTTCTTAGGTACACACCTGCAATCAATTAAAGGGACTCTGATTACCCCCAAATAAAGTTCAGCTGTCCTAGTAGGATTTTCCTGACATTTATTCAGTTGCTTTTTACAGCAAAAGCCATGGTTCACAGAGAGCTTATAAAGCATCAAAGGGATGTCATGGTTGAAAGGTATCAGTCAGGAGAAAGGTATAAAAAAACTTCCACAGCATTGACATAGCAGGGAACACAGTGAAGACAGTCATCAAAAAATGGAGAAAATATGGGACAACAGTGACATTGCAAAGGACTGGACATCCCTTCAAAATTGATGAAAAGACAAGACAAAAACTGGTCAGGGAGGCTGCCAAGAGACCTACAGCAACACTGAAAGAGCTGCAGAAATTTTTGTCAAGTACTGGTTGTGTACTACATGTGACAACAATCTCCCATATTCTCCATATGTCTGGACTATGTGGTAGGGTTGCAAGACGGAAGCTTTTTGTTACACAGAAAAACATCCAGGCTCAGCTAAAATTTGCAAAATAATACATCGTCTCCCAAAAGCATGTGGGAAAATGTGTTATGGTCTGATGAGACCAAGGTTGAACTTTTTGGCCAGAATTCCAAAAGGTACGTTTGGCACAAAAACACTTTGCATCACCAAAATAATACCATCTCCAGGGTGAAGCATGGTGGTGGCAGTATCATACTTTGGGGTTGATTTTCTTCAGCTGGAACTGGGGCTTTAGTCAAGGTGGAGGGAATTATGAACAGTTCCAGATACCAGTCACTTTTAGCCCAGAACCTTCAGCCATCTACTAGAAAGCTAAAGATGAAAAGGAATTTCACCTTTCAACATGACAATGATCCCAAGCCTACATCCAAATCAACAAAATAATGGCTTCACCAGAAGAAAATTAAAGTTTTGGAATGGCTCAGTCACAGCCCAGACCTAAATCCAATACATAATCTGTGGGGTGACCTGAAATGGGCTGTGCACAAGAGATGCCCTTACAATCTGACAGATTTGGAGTGCTTTTGCGAGGAAGAGTGGGCAAATATTGTCAAGTCAAGATGTACCATGCTGATAGACTCCTATCCAGGAAGACTGAATGTTGTAATTAAATCAAAAGGTGCTTCAACAAATTATTAGTTTAAGGGTGGTCACACACAACAAAGTATTAGTTTAAGGGTGTGTACACTTATGCAGCCAGCGTATTGTATGTTTTTTATTTTTTATATCCCCCCCCCCAACAGATTTATTTGTTTTTCAATTGAATTGTACAGGTTATTGGTCACATTAAAGGTAGGAAAAGCTTTGAAATGATTTATTGCGGTTTCATTTTTTGTATCAGAAAAACCTGGCATTTTAACAGGGGTGTGTAAACTTTTTATATCCACTGTATATATCTATATCTATATCTATCTATATATATATATATATATATATAGAGAGAGAGAGAGAGAGAGAGAGAGCAATAAGCATTGTATAGGGTTTGTATCCCAGATCAGACATGATTATATACAGTACACCTTGCATCTGCCAACTATTGGAAGATAAAAGTTTTCTGGTAAGTAGAACATCAAAACATGTTGTTATACCACATTTGTATTAGTGTTAGAGTAAACTTTTGGGAAGAAAGTGTTTGTTGTGTTATGTCTGTATGCTCTATGATTGCAGTGTGTGTGTGTCTTGTTTGTGGGACCATTACAAAAAGTGTGTTTTGTACGGAAATATGTAGGGTTGAGGATACACATATGAGGAAGGTGGTGCACAGGTGTAGGTGCTCAGCTCCCAATGTGTCTATCAGCTGGGCTAGGCTGTCTACTTTGTTCATTATGTGTCACGGTGCAGTCAGAAAGCTCACCATGGGTGCTTCGAGTCTGCAGAGATATAACTGTTCTACCCATCAATAATTGGTGCAAGTACAAGAGTATGGAAAGGATTATTTGACCAGGGATTAAGACCGAATATTTTTGTTTTAAAAATCTTCAGTACCAGCCTTTGTTAGTATAACAGCAGAAACATATGGTGAAGTTATTATGCTGCATTACAGGAGGACCATGCTTCAGTAAAGACCACGCTTACTGATACTGATCTGTTCTGCAACAATGGACCTCAGAACAAGATTTGTTAGCAGCAGATCATCTACCAGCAGGTTTATAGAGCATGTTAGGCAAGAAAAAAGTGCTTGATTTTTTCTGGAAATGTGATTTATTAAGTTATTTGTATATATTTTATCCAATTAGTGCACTTGTTTTCATCCTTCTTTAAACATTTTGTTAAATTCTCTTATAAGTTGCTGATTAGAAGATACACCTCAGTAACAGATACTCCTTCATAACTAAATGGATGCCATCATAGTCAACTGGTACTTTTTAAAGAGTGACCGTTTAGAGAACAAGTAGAATCAGGCCCAAGTAATCTGTGAAGCCTCACTGGAATTTCTTCTAGGTCTGAAGTTTCTTAATTTCATAAAACTGTAACATGTCTCTAGTAGCATCATTGATTGTTCATAACTTATACTGTACCACAAAGGCTTCTACCTGTAAAAAATATGTTATCCATTTTCACATTTCTGCCTCAACCCTTTGTCTTATTTTGCCTCTACTCATACATCCCACTCTTTTCACTTAAAGGAAAACTCCACCTCCTCCTAAAGTATAACTCAATTCTTAGGTTGCCAGTATGGTCCCAGTATTGTGTAGGTACCTTAAACCTGCTTATACTTTATAAAACTTTAATTTCCTCACCTTAGAATCAGAAGCTTAACATCTCACATAATTTGCTTAGGAAGTTGTCTGCACCTGCATGACGTATCACAGATACAGAGAAATTTGTAGTCAGGTACTGTGGACAGTCTTATACAGGTAATTAGTCTTGCTGATGTCAGGAACTCATGCTGCTGTAAACAAGACAGAGAGGTGTGAAACTGTTTTCCATGATCTTTTCTGCAGAGAGGAAGAGAATTCACACTGATTCACAGCTACTTCCAATGTAGCCATGCCGCTCATAGCAAAACCGAGCAATTAGATCAGTCAATGGTTCAAAGGCAGTTGTCACCTCGTTTGACAAATTTACATAAGCAGCATCACAATATTGAAATGCTAAGCTTTAAACTTTGTTTGTTGTTTATAGTACTTTACATTTTAAGATGACTTGAATGCAGTATCAAAGATGTCTGTGACATTTAGAGAAAAGTCAGAAAATATTTTTTCTTGTAATTATTGTAAAGTATCAGTACATTTACCAAAGTGTTGAGGGAGGGTGCTGTCAAGTCATCTTGGACTACGAAAAGATACTTTGAACAAAGGCCTGCAGTTTAGCTACTGTTTTGGTTGCAGCTGTATAATTCCTTATTATACTGTAAAACAAGCCCTAGATAAGCACAAATGAGAGCCCTGTAAGAAATAAAAGAAACTGTCTTATTTGGAGTAAACAAGTACTCTAGATTGTGTGGAATGCTCCACATTTCAGATGGTTTAACCCACTGTTCTGCTGTTCGCACTGAACTGAAGTGGGTCTGCTTTGTGATTCTTGATTGCTTTGTATGCCACAATTACAGCCAATCGGCATTGATGTATATGAGCCAATCATTTAACTGCTCCTAAGGCAAAGGGACCCAGTGAGGAGGCACAGAATGCAGACAATCGACCACATGCTGCTAGTGGTTCTCAAATGGTATTGCAGTTGCAGGGCACAACAATATTACACTCAGAGTTATGGGCAATGTGTTTTTCATCTATGTGGTGTCTTGGACAGTGTTGGTTTCCTGAGCTTAATGGGATTTGCTAGTAGGTTCCCTCTGATTATGAATAAGAGGAACAGGACAGAGACTGGATGAGGAGGCACTAGGCTGAACAGGATTTGCTTCTGGCACTGTAGTGAATGAACTTTATTGGCTTTGCTTGGGTTAGGAAGGCAGTGGTGGTGCTATTGCTAACTGCTGTTGCTACCTGAGAGCTATACCCTTGCCTAGGATTATTATTTTTTTTCTTTATTTGTTCCTGAGTGCATTTGTTGGACTACTGAATGTATGGAGCTGCAGCTGCTTTGTTTTCTTACTGGGCATGAGTAAGTGGATGAATATGTAGCGTGTGGGAGTGATTAAACATATGTTCAGACAAGAGTAGAGCTCCAGATTTTTGCAGAATGCCTAGATTTTTGCTTCATATTTTTGGTCTGTTCCTTATAAAATGAGTGATTTCTGGCAAATGTCTGAGGATTCCAGTCACTAAAAAGTGAGATACATTTGAGTTTTAGACTTCATATCCTTCAGACAATGTATGCTAGCACAAATCCTGTTGTTCAAGCAACATTTTTAAGTTTATAAGAGGAATATTTAAAATCTGTCCCTATTTTTTGAACCCCATTATTTTAGGCTTTGTCCATATTTTTTGATCCAAGGCCCACCACTGATAGTGAACTGCAGAACAGGGGGGTTGGCAGCCTGGTGCTATTTTTTAAACACATTTATTAAATTATCACGCTTAAGCTGTATCTGTGTTATTGCTTGATGTGTAACTTACTTAATTCTGGATTCTTTTTATGCTCTGCACATAGATAATGTTTTTTATTTCTCTTCTCTCTAATTGCACGATTACTTTGCTTTTCCTTTTTTTTTTGATTCACCTAATTTTGCTTATTTTACTTATGTATTGATTAGTCCTTGATTTTGACTCCAGTGTTAGCTCTGACCCTTTTAATAGGTTCATAGGTTCATAGGTAAGTACTAGGCTATCTGCCCATGGGCATTTATAAGCCTAGCCACAGAGTGATGGCTTTCACCTCCCCATTAGATTATTAACCTGGGCCTCTGTCAACAGGGCTCCTGAAGTGATCCCAGGGTAGAACTTATGATTACCTATCCACTCATCAAGATTTCTCTTGAAGAGGGTCAGAGAGGAGCTCTGTCGAATATGGATTGGGATTCTATTCCAGAGTGAGGGGAGTCACTGGGACAGGAATCTATCCGTCCAGCATGTCCTGTTTATTGTTGTACATAGGTTCAAGTCACTAGAACGAGTGGGTCTGAGTGATCTCGTTTTTCTGAGGTGAAGCATGTCCATTAGTTCAGGGTCTGACATGGCCCTATAGGTCAGGCATAGGTCACCTGTGAGCAGACGGTAAGCGACTGAGAAGAGCTGGAACTTTTTTAGTCGTGCTTCATAGGGTAATTGTTTAAGGTCCTTAATCCTCTTAGTGAGGTACTTGTGTGGTCTTTCTAGTTGTTTCAGGTGTCTAATGAGGTACATCCCAAATGGCGCATTGTACTCTATTATGGGCCTAATGAGTGAGGAGTAAAGGGGCACAATCACCTCCTTGGATCTGGATGAGAAACCCTTTGTGATCAGGCGTACCACATAGAAGGATTTCCTGACCATTTTGGCTATGTGGTTATCAAAGGAGAGCATGCTATCTACTTGGGTACCCAGGTCCCTAATTACTTTTTCTGTACTTAGTGGATTCCCATCTATGTGGTAGTTTGCAGGTACTTTGTTTTTCCCAAATGGGATTACTATGCATTTTTGGCATTTAGCTTGAGGCCATGAATTTGACACCAGGTGTCTGTCTCTGTGAGACCCTTTTGCAGGATGTATGTGTCAGCTGGAGAGTCAATTATTGCACCCAATTTACAGTCATCTGTGAACTTGGTTAGCCACAGTCCCTCCACCTTTGCCTGTACTTTGGAGAAATATATACCGAACAGGAGGGGTCCCTGGACTGAGCCCTGTGGGACTCCACTTGTGACTGGTTTAGAGTCAGACATGGCGCCTGCCACTCTTACCGTGTGGGTTCTGTCTGAGAGCCAATTGGCAACCCATCTCATGACATTGGCATCTTTTGAAGAAAAGATGGTGAATTACACTTAATAAATGACATGAATTAGAATTATAAACTTGTTGTTTTAAAAAAAATGTGTATTAACATAATAGTGGCTATATAGCAAAGGCCTCATATACACTGACATCCCACATATTCTCTCACTCTTTCCTTCATTTCTATCTCTTGTTCTGCATTTTAGCCCCTCCTTTCCTATCTGTACCGCCCCCTTGCAGTATTCCCTCATTGTTCCTGCCTTGCAGTGTTGAAAATCCATTTATATACCTGATTATATCTCCTCCTTTGCTATACTCAATGGATTCATCACCTGCACATCTGTTGATGTTTCCTGTCCTACTGCTGTGACTGTTATTATCTTGGAAGTGCTACGCTTCAGCTTCTAGATTACATGTATCTAGGTCTCAATCTTCATTAACTTTCAAATCTCACAGCTGTCCATACTTGAGCAATGATAATTAAAAAATAATCACATTTGGAGTAAACTATAAAAATGCACCACTACCTAGCCTTTAGAGAATTAAACTGGTTATACCACATCACCTTCTCTATAAGCCGGAAAATTGCCCATACCTAATCAACTTAATACAACAACTATTCCCCCATTAGAATGTTATGTTCTAGAGAAAAATCACTAATCATTGTTGCCGAGTCATCTAATACTGCAGGTGACTCTCTGTGTTCAAATAGTGTAGCTAAACAAGGGAACCACATCCCGCTACCCCCAAAATCTATTCAAAATACAAACTCATTTAAAACACAACTAAAACATCACCTATCATATCAATGGATCTGCCCCTATTCATCTGCAGGATAAATGCCACTGTTAGCTATAGCTTGTCATATTATCAAAACATTTTTCCTTATTTAGAATCCTGTGCCCCACAACCAGTTTTCAGTGATACCTGAACAGTTTTACCAGTATCTCCCAGCTGTATACATTGATTTATGACATTGGTCTCCCCATCTCTATGCTTCTAATAGAAACCTTGTGATAGTCAGTTATATAATTGTCTCTGAACCTGCTTTACACCCCACATCTTAACTGCAGTGTTAACATTTTCTGCTCTATCTAGTTCTTCCTCGCACCTCCAAGTCTTTGTTTTTCTAAGCAGTAATCACATGATCTATTATCCATCTGACAATTACACCAATACACATTTTCAAATGTGAAATGCTCAACATCTTATTGACTTGTTCAATATTTAAGTTTTATACCTCCCTAGTAGAGCTGTAGCCATGAATATGCACTTCCTAGCTCTCTCTGTGGCCATTCTGGTTGAGATGGGTATTCTGAGGCATTGTAGCAATTGCCCCATGTACACTGACAACCCACTTATTCTTAACAAAACAAATACAGTAAATGAGAGGTGTAAATGCACTTTAACACTGGAGGCAAAACTCTCATACAACTAAAACTAATCCAATAGAAGTTGTCAGTGTAACTTACACCATGCAAACTGCACAGGGTAAAGACCCTGCACATACAATTAGTTATGCTGAGGCTCTTAGAGGTAACCTTCCTAAAACACCAAGACCTACTGCAAAGTGCATTCAAAGAAAGGGGCCTCAACCATCGTATAAACACTCCATTAAAATACCACCCGCATGTACACATCATAACACTGTATCCAGTGCCTCCACTGTTAATCCCTTAAGGCAAACCAGCACACAGACACATTTCCTGGTTATTGGTGATTCTATAGTGAGGCACACCAATGTCCTGCTCACCAGACTGAGTAAAGAGAGAGTCATGGGTAGCTGCCTTTCCAGGACTAGGATCTATCATGTCACACAGGCACTCAGGTCATTGAATCACAGGTACCAGTATAACTCTGTCATAGTCTATGTGGGTGATAATGACCTGAGAAGTGCCTCCTTTAACTATATGAAGTGAGACATGATCAAGCTTGATAATTATGTGTCTCATGAAGGTATGAGCCTAGCATTGAGCAGCATACTATCTTCTTCAAGGATGACGCCATGTTACCAACAGAAAATGATTGCTTTTAACAACTGGTGTAACTTCTGGTGTCGATCCAGGAAGGTAGAATATTTGGCGGCCTGGGAGGACATGGTTGACGGATCACGCTGCTTTACTAGGGGGGGACATGGTTGACAGATCACGCTGCTTTACTAGGGGAGGACATGGTTGACGGATCACGCTGCTTTACTAGGGGAGGACATGGTTGACGGATCACGCTGCTTTACTAGGGAGGACATGGTTGACGGATCACGCTGCTTTACTAGGGGAGGACATGGTTGACGGATCACGCTGCTTTACTAGGGGAGGACATGGTTGACGGATCACGCTGCTTTACTAGGGGAGGACATGGTTGACGGATCACGCTGCTTTACTAGGGGAGGACATGGTTGACGGATCACGCTGCTTTACTAGGGGAGGACATGGTTGACGGATCACGCTGCTTTACTAGGGGAGGACATGGTTGACGGATCACGCTGCTTTACTAGGGGAGGACATGGTTGACGGATCACGCTGCTTTACTAGGGGAGGACATGGTTGACGGATCACGCTGCTTTACTAGGGGAGGACATGGTTGACGGATCACGCTGCTTTACTAGGGGAGGACATGGCTGACGGATCACGCTGCTTTACTAGGGGAGGACATGGTTGACAGATCACGCTGCTTTACTAGGGGAGGACATGGTTGACGGATCACGCTGCTTTAGTAGGGGAGGACATGGCTGACGGATCACGCTGCTTTACTAGGGGAGGACATGGCTGACGGATCACACTGCTTTACTAGGGGAGGACATGGTTGACAGATCATGCTGCTTTACTAGGGGAGGACATGGTTGACAGATCACGCTGCTTTACTAGGGGAGGACATGGTTGACGGATCATGCTGCTTTACTAGGGGAGGACATGGTTGACAGATCACGCTGCTTTACTAGGGGAGGACATGGTTGACGGATCATGCTGCTTTACTAGGGGAGGACATGGTTGACGGATCACGCTGCTTTACTAGGGGAGGACATGGTTGACGGATCACGCTGCTTTACCAGGGATGGTCTACACTTCTCTATTCTTTTAGATGATGGCAAAGACCTTTTCAATCCCCACAGTCCCATTTTTAAAGCAATGCCAGACTGATAAACCTACCAGCTTGACTGAACCTATAAAGGAATATTTGACGGTGGTACTGCTCAGTGCTAGAATTCTTAACAAGAAACTCCACACCCTGCAAGATTTCCTCTCCCTGGAGAGTGTGGACATCTGTGCAGTAATGAAGACATGGTTTAAAGTCATGAGACTAACCCAGCATGAAAGGTTATAATGCTTTTCAGAACTTCAGACTAGCTACTGCACAGAAGAGAACTAAAGATGGAGGAGTTTCAGTCTATATTAACACCAACCTCACATCCAGACTAGTTAAAGTGCATGACCCACTGGAACTCATACATGTGCAACTCACCATAAACAGGGTATCATACCATAGCCTTGTAATCTATAGGTCCCCCTCCATGTCCCAAGAAATCCATACTACCTATTCCCATGTACTAGAATCCCACAACATTCAACCTAATATGATATTCATGGGGGATATCAATTACCCCTCTATAGACTGGGAATCCTACACCACTTCTAATGCACAAGCCCGGCAATTCCTAAACTTTGTTATTACCAGAATCCTGGAGCAGTTGGTCTATTTTCCTACCAGGGGTACAAACATCCTTGACCTTGTACTCACGAACATGAGGGGCTGATGTTCCTCAGCCAATGTAATATCTTCACTTGTCAGATCTGACCATAAGGCAGTATTACTTGAAATAAAAATACAATCTGGGCATCTAGCAAAATCAAAAACCTTTACAAACTATTTCAAGGCTAGCTTCTCTCTGTTAAGCAACACATTAGCTAAATTCCAAGCACCCCAATCCAGTAAACATCATAGCATACACTGACCTATTTACAAAAGCTCTGTACAGCCATATTGATCGCTGGATAGAGCGAGCTATGCTCACTCATATTAAGAATAAGACAAACTCCTGACCAATCTAAACAGGAAGCTAAGAGGGTTATTTAGTACTTCATAGGCTAAATTTGAAGAAACAATATCTTCTCGGGCAAAGCACCAACCACAAAGCTTTCTACAGCTATGTCTGTAACATCAGAGGAAATATACAACAATGCACTGAACATATTGTAAATGACATCACCCACACTGAACTAGAGAACATTGCCAACCTTTTGGTTGACAGGTTCAGCTCAACTCCCCCCCACTCCCCCAATAGTCCAAAGGAAATACCACATTAACACAATCCCCCAAACCATTACTAGGGAACAGGACATCAATGAACTTTCCAAGGCCAAAAACACTGCATCGATGGACTCCTCTCACATCTCTGAATGCTTAGTAAATCACATCAAACATGACCTCTCTGGTCCACTTGAATCACTTTTCAACTGGATCCTTCAGTCAGGATTTGTGCCCAAGGAATTGAAAATGGCTGCAGTTATTTCCCTGCACAATGGAGGTCTAACCACTGATCTGGGCAACTACAGGCCCGTAAGTCTTACCAGCCTCATATATAAGGCCATAAAAAGAATCATCATGGACATGATAAATGAGGACATAAGTAACCTGCAAATGCTGGACCCATTACAGTTCAGCTTTGTTAAAGTATGGTCATGCCTATTAAATCTAGTGGAACTTTTTAAGAGGGTCACCAAAGTATTGTATGAAGGTAAGACTGGGAATATAGCTTACAATGCCCTGGCCAAGCTTCTTAATACAATACCCCACTCAGGTATTATAAACAAACTCACTAATTTAGGTATAAATCCTTTTACCACCTGCTGGATAGCCAACTGATTAACTAATCGGACCCAGGAGGTCAAAATAGGTGAGGCCAACTTCACCAGGAGGCCAGTCACTAACAGAATCCCCCAGGGCACAGTACTGGTCCCAGTCCTTTTTGGCATCTAATTCTCTGAAATTGGAACATATGCTGAAGGTTTATGGGTGACTATGTTTGCAGATGATTGCAAGCTGGGGGTTATCAACTCCCCTGCAGGGGGTCTATATTACCACGTCAAATGACATGTTCACCGAACGCATCTTAACTGACACAGAAATATTGACCTGTTAACATCCCGAATGGCCGCTTCAGTGAAATTTCACCCAGGGGAAAAATTTGCTTGGCCGTACACAAAACTATGCCAACTCCGAGATCGCACTACAGTGGAGAAAAGGGCAAATCCCCAATGACGGTTGAGTGAAAAAATTCACTGAAGCAGATGTTCAGGATTTTAAAGGGTCAGTACTTCCATTTGGATTAAGACGTGTTCGATGAACGCGTCTTTTGACATGGTAATATAGACCCCCTACAGGCACTAGCATTCTTCAAGAAGGTCTGTCTTTGACTAACAAATGGTGCCAAAGACATAGTATTAAACTCAATGCTAAGAAATGTATAATTGAACCCTTTGGTTAAGTCAACCATCCTGGCTAATTACCATGTAGATAATACACCCCTAAGAGTCGACCCAGTGTTCAGGGATCTGCATATGCACATAGACAGAAACCTTACCATCAACCACCAAGTGACCACACCAGTGAGGAAATCCTTTTGTGTTGCATGAGTTATTAGTAGGGGCATGGCATCTAGGTCCAAAGAGGTCAGTATCCCACTATATTCCACCCTTATCAGACCAATCATAGAATACAATACTCTCTTTGGTATGTACCCGACCAGGCACATGCAGCAACTAGAGTAACAAACCTGCCTTAAAGCCCTTTCCCTCTATTCAGTCTCCTATAGATTGCTGAAGGGTAATCTATGCCTGGCTTACAAGGCATCTGCAAACCCCACACTTATGAATCTCTTACATATTTGTAAGTCAAAGAGTACCATAAATGCAAGGTCTAGGGACCTGAATTTTGTCTGCACTTAAACAGAACATGCTGGAGAGATAGATATGTATCCCAGAGACTGCCCTTTCTGTGGAGCAGTCTTCCCATTCATGTGAAGCTGAGTTTGTTTATTACACAATGTAAGTGCAACCTAGACTAGTGGATGGGGAATAGAAAATTTAAGCTGGGTTTGGTACTAATGTCCCTTATGGGAAGCAGTAGCTTATAAATGCCTGACCCTTAATGGTCCTATTTGGATACATGATGTCATTATTCTTTTGAGAAAACTTGGCTTGGCTTAGAAAGCCACCCCCTGGTTCATGAGCATAGTAACAGTCTATAAATCTATGAATTTATGAATAAGTGTCTTTTGTACTATAATAGTTGCCTCTGTCTTCATATAAATGCAACCTAATTAACAGATGTATGTGTAAGTATTAATATATATTGTTTAACGTCTGTCATGTATATTGCTGAATGTTTATTTAAAAATGATTTTTCTCCCTGGGCCTCCACTGAAAAGGTTTTTTTTTTGTCTAATCCCAGACGGACAAACTCAGTAAACAAAAATAAAATAAATAAATACACTGCATATCAATTCCCATTTCAGGATTATAACATCTATCATATTCCTTGCAGTGTAAATACATGATCCTTAACTCAAAATACTTGCTTTTCGTGGTCTTTTTATGATACAAATGTTTGTTTCTATCCAATGATTTAGTCATAATTTTTACTTATTCTTTGTCAACTTTTATTAACTCTAAATGGAGAACTGTTATAGTTAACTGAGTATTCACTTATGATTAAAATTTCTACATCTAGCATATCTGGACATTTTGCATCATTCTGAGATTCATGATACAATATGTAAGTTATTTAGGTATAGAATAATCTGGGTGTAGAATGCAACCACTACTGGTTAGAATTTGCTCAAGACATAGATACATATTCAACTTAGCTCTTGTTTTTTTGGGGGAGGGGGCTTTGAATCATAAAGACCCATGACAGAGGATGGTGGCTAAGGCTAATTTAGATAGAGATGAGAGTTTTTTATTACATGAATTGGTGAATAATACAAATGTATGAACTATGAAACCCGATAAGGGGATGGTGCTGATGAATGTTATATATTATTTAAGTAAAATGTTTAGTTATTTAAATAATAAAAATCAGTACAGTAGAGTATCTAAGAATCTAATTAATGTTGCTTATTATTAATTAGATATACTTTGTCATCATTTCTGGATGCAAGGAGATATTAAACATGATTTGTACAAATCTCTTATAGGTGGCTACTACATTGTACCTAGTATTTTTAGAATCCTTAAAACCCATAAAAATATAATTGATCCTCCTTTTGGCCTGTCATGGCAGCTGGCATATCTAAGACACATTCTTTAGCTATTTATGTTGATAAAAGACTTAAACAATTTTAAACAATTTTGTGCAAGCTTTTCCTACATGATTAAGGAATTTTGGCACATTCTGGAAATAGAGATACATTTGATAATAAATATATTTTTCTAACTATTGATGCAGTTGATTTATTCTCTGGCATTTCACATGAAGCAGGACTTTTATGGTTCATGAAAGTATTATTAAAATCCAAGTTCTTGACTAGCAAGGAATTTGGCTTTATTGGTGATTTTATGGAGATTGTATTTAATAATTAATTTATTTTGTAGTGGGTATTTTAAACTAACCAGTGGAGTAACCATGGTTGGCATCTTGTGGCCCTGCATACACTAATTTGATTATGTGGTACTGAGAGCAGTTATATGTTTTTAGCTCACCATTCAAGGTGTATGTTATATTTTATTAATTATTTACATTTACATTTTTTATTATTTGAAAGGGTGATTTCTCACAGTTGAAGAATTTTACAGGCCTCAATTCCAAAAGACTTACTCTCAGTGTAAATGACCACTTATACTTAGAGCAGGCTGACAGCAGGTGTACTGGAATCTGGGCCCCATAGTAAGCCTGTTTATAGATAAGCCTTACACTGAAGTAAGTCATTTATATTAAGACCAAGTCTTTCAGAATCAGGGCAGACTTACACAGTGAACAACTCTTTTGGAATCTGCCCCAAAGAGTTTCTTGACAGCACCACTATTTTTTATGTTTGCTTTTAATGTTTCAACTAAGTGTATACATTATTTAGCTATTCTATTAAGAAAGGATTTTAAGAAACTAAAATGTACTTCAAATATATTCAAGAAGCCTACATTTTCAAGTACATATTTACATTTTTAGAGTTGCCATCTAGTTAAACAGAGGAGAAGTGTAATTAAGGGGCAGATGCTTTGACTTGCTCAAATTGTTTCTGAAAATTGAGATTTGGAGCATGAATTAGAAATATCAATCAACATGTTGAATAATTAAAGTCTATTGTTAGAAGTTATTGTTTGCAGTACAATAAAAAATATATAGAGGAAGAGATGACAAGTTTATCTGATTATTAGAGAAAGGGTTTCTCACTGGAAATAATAATACAAAGAATAATATGAATTATGAAAAAAAAACACAGATTCTAAAATGTGGATCAGATAGTCATTTGGTTAAGTTTCTTATCAGAGATAATTAGATAATATTTGAATGTTTTACTGATATTAAAAATGTCTCAGCAGACTGCACGCATTTTATTCACAGAAGACATCAAAATATTAAGGAGAAGTTAGAAAGAAGTAATATCAGTGTGATTAAGGGGTCTTCCAGCACAAGGAGATGTGGGTCTTGTTTGCAGAGTAGCTGAATCTATGAGGAGGAGATCCAAGATGAAAAACATATAGCAAACGACAGCAAACCAAACGCATAAACACACAAAAACATACTCGGAGGCTCTAAATAAAAATCTGCCTAAGCAGCAGAGACCTCCAAAGCAGACACCCAAGCAACCGCTACCCCAAAACAAAACACGTGCAACACATAGATCACAAAGTCAGTGTGCCGAACAGGCACAGCCTTAAGGCTAAACAACACACCTGATACACTTGTAATAGGTGAATCTATCGTCAGGCACACTGACATCCCGCTCACCAGGCTGAACAAGGAGAAGGTCATGGTGAGCGGCCTGTCAGGCGTTAGGATCTGCCACATAACACAAGCACTCAGGTCACTCTAAGGCAAGTACAAATATGACTCAGTCATTGTCCATGCTGGTGTGAATGACCTGAGATGTACCTCCCTGGACTACATGTAAAGAGACATAGAGGAGCTCTCTGAGCATGTAGCCATGGCCGGTATGACCCTGATGCCACAATATGAAGACAAGATGATCAATTTCAACAATTGGCTTAAGTATTGGTGTCATTCAAAGGCGATCCAATGCCTGTCAGCCTGGGATGACATGCTCAACAAGCCACAATGCTTCACTAGGGACGGCTTGCACCTATCACCCCTGGGCTTTTGGATATTGGCAAAGGCTCTTGCTACCCCCATAGTGCCTTTTTTAGGCAAGGCTCAAAAGACAAACCCACCTCCATAGGTATCACAAGGGATAAGAAACTAAGAGTAGTGCTACTCAATGCCAGAAGTCTAAACCTCAAGATGCATGCACTCGAAACTCTCCTTAGCATGGAGAACATCGATATCTGTGCAGTAACAGAAACCTGGTTCAAGGCTCCCGAGAGCACCCCAGCACTACCAGGTTATACCTCATACCATGCTTTTCGCCCCAAAACTTGGACCGAACCACAAAAGGAGGGGAGTATCAATATTCATCAAAGATACCCACACCTCCAGGTTGGTGGCACAGCACGAAGCATCAGAGACTATCCATGTGCAACTAACAGTGGGTAAAACTGCCTTCCAGTTTATAGCCTGCTACAGACCACCCTCCCAAACCCAGGAACCCCACTCGTCCTTCCTGAGAACACTGGAAAATATGAAGGTCTCTCCAAACACCATTATATTGGGCGACTTCAACTACCCAAACATAGACTGGGAGCATTACTCTAGCTCTAACACCCTAGCCCAAAGGTTCCTAGAATTTATAAACTCAAATGCTATGGAACAACGTGTTACCACTCCCAGAAGAGGGGAAAACATACTGGACCTGATCATCACCAACATGGGGACTCTATGCTCCAGACCAGAAGTGTATCCCTCACTGGTAAGATCAGACCATAAACTAATCTCACTGGATATTCACATCCCGACCCCACCCCCTGCCCAGAAAACTACAGTGAAAAACTTCTCTAAAGCAAATTTCACACTCTTCAAAACCGAGGTGGAATCCTTCGAAGCCCCCGGGCCTGTGGAAAATATGGCCTAGACCGCAGAATACTTTATAAACGTATTCTATGAACACCTTCAGGAATGCATGGATCATGCGATCCCAAATAAAACCAAGACCCAATCCTCCAAAGGCAGATGTCCTGTCTGGTGGACCCCAGCCATAAACAAACTATACAATAGAAGGAGGAAGCTACTAAATGATAGAGCAAAATCCCAAAAAGGGAAGGCATCACTGATCAGTATTAGCAAAAAACTACGGGCACTCATAAAATTGTCTAAGGCCAGCTTCGAGAGAAAAATTGTACATGACACTAAGGATAATCACAAGGCTTTCTTTAGTTATATTAGGAACCTGGGTGGTAATTTCCAGATATGCTCAGAATTAGTCCAAAATGACAAAAAATACACTGAACCCACAGACATTGCCAGCATCCTAGCTGACAGGTTCAGCGCAAACCCCCTCCCACCAAAGGGCAAATATCTATCCCAGCAGAGTGCTGCCCCCCTGACATCTCAGATGCTCAGGTAAGAGCCGCCCTCTCCAAAGCAAAAAACACAGCATCAATGGGCCAGACGGTGTCCCGGGCTGCATCCTACATGAACTCCAAGAAGAGCTAAACCCAAACATAAAACTACTGTTCAGTCTCAGCCTTACTACAAGATATGTGCCCAAAGAGTGGTGTACATCAACAGTGGTCCCTCTCCATAAAGGTGGTGCCTCAACGGATCCTGGAAACTATCTCCCCATAAGCCTGACTAGCTTGGTCTGCAAAGCTATGGAAAGGATCATCATGGACCTCATAAATAAAGATATTGGGGACCTACAGACACTGGATCCTACCCAGTTCGGCTTTGTTAAGGGCAGATCCTGCCTCTTAAACCTGGTTGATTTCTTTGAAACAGGCACCAAGGCCATTGACGAGGGGAAGGTGGTCCACACAGCCTACCTGGACCTCGCAAAAGCCTTTGATACAATACCCCACTCGGGCATTATAGATAAGCTCACCAGCTTAAATATAAACCCCTATGTCACTAGATGGATTGCAAACTGGCTCAAGGACAGAACCCACATGGTTAGAATTGCTGGAGCCATGTCAGACTCCAAACCAGTTACAAGTGGTGTCCCACAAGGCTCAGTCCTGGGACCTCTCTTGTTTGGTATATATTTCTCGGAGGTACAGGCCAACACGGAAGTACTGTGGCTGACCAAGTTCGCAGATGACTGCAAACTGGGCGCCATAATCAACTCTCCAGCTGACACAAGCATCCTTCAAAAGGGCCTCATAGAAACAGACAACTGGTGCCAGAGCCATGGCCTCAAGCTAAACGCCAAAAAGTGTATAGTTATCCCCTTTGGCAAAAACAAAGTGCCCACAAATTACCACATAGGTGGTAATCCATTAAGTATGGAAGAAGTAATTAGGGACTTGGGGAGCCAAGTTGATAGCAATCTCTCATTTGACAACCACGTGGCCAATGTGGTTAGAAAAACATTTTATATAGCCCACCTAATCATGAAGGGATTCACATCTAGATCAGGGGAGGTCATTGTGCCTCTTTACTCATCCCTCATCAGGCCCATAATTGAGTACAATGCCCCTTTTGGGATGTACCTTACCAGACACCTACAGCAACTGGAAAGACCCCAAAGGTACCTCACCAAGAGGATCAAAGGGCTCAAACAGATACCATATGCTGCCCGGTTAAAGAATCTCCAGCTCTACTCAGTGCCATACCGCCTGCTCAGAGGCGATCTGTGCCTGACCTATAAAGCCATGTCCAACCCGGAATTAATGGACATGCTGCACCTCAGAAAATCCAAATCCCATCGAGCTACGCGCTCGAGAGACTTGAACCTCAGCACTGAAATAAATAGGACATGCTGGAGGGACAGATTCATAACCCAGAGGCTCCCTTCACTCTGGAATAAAATCCCAGTCCAGGTTAGGCAGAGTCCCTCATTGACTCTATTCAAGAGGAATCTTGATGAGTGGATGGGGAATCATAGGTTTACCCTGGGGATCGTAGGTTTATCCCAGGTATCACTTCTGTGTCACTGTTAGACAGAGGCCTGAACCAATATCTCTCGTGTGTTCTAGTATTCGCTCCTTTAACATCCTGTTGGTTTTGCCTATAAAATAGGCATAGCAGATCTGACAGAAACCAAATAACATTTTTGGTCCTGCAGTCTGCATAAAAGGCTGGTTCTTATTTAAATTTTTTATGTGGATGAGTGAAAGCAGTGCCTGATGAAACATATGTACAGGCTGTGCATCTTCTGCATGGATATGTCCCTTTTCTTTGTGATATCACTTCATGTCTTTTATGCAGCGGTTTGTAGCATAATTGCCTTTTTAATGATTTTGAATTTGTAAAAGAAAAATGTGGTGTTGAATCATGTGGAAAAGGAAGGTATGCATCATGTGTTTAAATGTCTTAATTAAGAAGCCTTCCATGCATTTAATTGAATGTGAAATTATTTAATTGTATTTAATAATTTAATTAGATGCAGGTGATTGTATAAAGCAAGCTTGTACCTTCAATGTTTTATTGTAGTTTGAGGAAGTGATCAGGGCTGATCGCGAAAGCGCTTACTTTTTGTATTTTACTCCATTAAAAGTGTTGATTTTTCTGCCGTGGAATTCTGATACTTCTTTTTTATATACGCAATTTCAGAGTGTGTTGTTATCAGAACCTGCCTGGTGTTCATTCCCCTTTTTCGTATAGCTATAGAATACTTTGTGGTTGTCTTTAGAATCAGTGGCAATTTTATTTTGGTAACTAGCTTTGGAGGATTTTATGAGGGATCTCAGCTTCTTACTGAGGCTGACCACGGAGTTTCTCTAATCATGAGATTTTACTCTTTTTTGCAACAGTTTCTTTCTTTTGCTGTAGAGTTTGTTTATGGCAGGGGACCACCAGACTGGCTTCCTTTTTTTGGAGGATAGCATCTTAGTTCTGTTAGGGATTGCACAATCCATGCACTCCTGTAAGTGCTTATAAAGTGCAATTGTATAAGATTCAGCAGTCATACCTCTACTGTCCATCAGCATGGGTGTTGTGAAGTTTGCCACTTCTGTCTTAAGAAGCGTGAAGTTAGCTTTGGAGAAAATTTTTACGGTGGGTTCCCTAATGAGGGATGGGGGTGTGATGTGGATGTCTAGGGTGATTTGCTTGTGGTCGGATCTGACCAACGAGGAATTAACCTCTGGTATGGAACACCGGTTGCCCATGTTGGTAATGACCAAGTCTAGGATATTGCTGCCCCTGGTGGAGGTGTGGATAAGTTGCTCCAAGGAGTTGGAGTTTATGAATTCTAGAAAACATGGAGCACAAGAGTTGGTACATGACTAATTTTCCCAGGTAATGGTGGGGTAGTTGACATCGCCCATTATTAGGGTATTAGGTTATACCCTCATATTTTCCAGTGTATCAAGAAATGAGGAGTGGGAATCCTGGGGCATGGTGGGGGATCAGTTGTAAGCTACAATTTGGATTGCAGTCTTGCCCAGAGTTAGCTGCACTTGGATAATCCCGGATGCATTATGCTGAGCAACTAGCCTGGAGGTGTGGATATCCTTAATGAATATGGACACGCCTCTGCCTTTAGTGCTTCGGTCCAGGCTAGGTGGCCAAAAGGTGTGGTATGAATTATAGCCTGGTAATGTAGGGGTGCTCTCTGGAGCCTTGAACCAGGTCTCTGTCACTGCACAGATGTTGATGTTCTCCATCTTAAGGAGTGGCTCGAGTGAGTGCATTTTGAGGTTTAGACTTCTAGCATTAAGTAGCATTACCCTCAGATTTTGCTTGCTTGTACCTGTTACGGTGGTGAATTTGTCATTTGAATTTTGCCTAAAAAAGGCACTATAGTGGTGGCAAGAGCATTAGCCAGTATCCAGTATTCAGAAGACCAATGGTATCAACAGCATTCTTTTCAAGTTACCTCAATCTCCTTTGAAAAATAAATAGAACACATCAGATGAACAGGTGTGTGTCACAGTGAATTCTGGTTCTATGGAACTGTCTTCCATTCTACGAAAAGCAAAGTACTTCTCTTACTTTATTCAAATTAGTGCACTGATCCACTGGTTTATTACCCCTGTCCCTCATGGATAGGGGAAATATGTAACTGTCACCCACCACATGTTTGTTGACCCACCTCTGGGTTAATCATATACAAAACATAAGGGCTGAAAACTACCATAGATATGCAAAGCTAACCTCAGGGCTGTTGTTAGCATTATGGGGGCACACAGCAATTATCAAGTTGGGGGGCCCATAAACTCTTCCAATCTAAGTATTAGCCTTCCACTGCCAACCCTCCTAAGCAGCCTTTTAGTTCATGCTGCAATGCTTCTAGAGTTGTACACACAGTTATATCATGACAGACCCCACATCATGTTGGCCCACCTCACAGACAGGCATTCAAAGTGACGGGGATTTAGTTGTAATGATATTACATTACAGCAACTCTATGCACAGTGCAGACTATAGGTGAAATGGTGTCCAATATAAAGAGCTGCATGGTGTTCATACTCCCTACTATTTCAAGCCGGCCTCAAATTCCCCCATCCTGGGCTCCACACAACATACAGTTTCTTTACTCTTCAGCTTTTTCCCAGAAGCTACTGCTTTCTAGATACTCTGAAGTATTTAATTTTACAGTTCCTTATGCAATGATGGCCTAAACAAAAATTGTGACTAAGGATAGAAATTCAGTGTTACTGTTCGGTTTTAATTTTCCTTGCATTATTTCAATACACCTTAACTAGCTATTTCCCACCAATAAATGGCAGCTTTGGTGGGGTTCCCACAAAGTCAAGGATGATTGGTGGGCCCCCTACAGCTGTGCATATTACAAGTGCCTACCACTTTTTATGACATTAGTTTTAGTGGAGAGAATGCCCACCAGCAAGGTTTAACTAGGCCAAGGCACTAAATCTATACTGTCACTACAACCAGAGATCTCTTCAAATTTTAAAGGCGAAGAGATGGTGACAGTCATTAGGATTCTTCATCCTAAGACTCATTATTATCTACCTGGTTTATTAAAGACACAGGATTGCTGTTGCAGCCCTTTTTGGTTTGACAAATGTTGAGCAAAATATCAAAATATAATAACTTGGTGTGGATGGGGCCCTCAGTCACTACTGAGTTTGCTGGTGCCCACAACTGGCTATGGCTAGGCTTCTTAAGATCTTCACAGATCAATAGGCTGGTAAGTACTTATGAAACTATGAAACTCAAATGAAAAAGTTATCATTTCATAGGCTTACTCCTCAGTGTATGCTGCCATTTCTGAACAATGTTAATAATTTGCTGCGTTTTGTTAATTATAGGTATTTTTATTTAAAGGCACCATGTATGCTAATACCAAGCACTGTACACACACACACACACACACACACACACACATATATATATATATATATATATATATATATATATATATATATATATAAATCACAAGTTATATAGCACTGTATATATCTAACAAGTTATATAATATTAAAAGTCATTTGGTAAAAAAATTTATACAGACTCTGATACTTAAACACAGGGCTTCTGCCTGACCACCTTCAAACATATAACTCAAAAAAAATGTTTTTAGTTTTCACTTTTCATTTGACAAGGACTGAAGCAAGTCAGTATAAAGACATATCTGCTTCAGTTCTGGATCCTCCCCAGTGAGCTGCAGAGTTGTTTTATAACTGTTTTCCTTTACTTCAATATTCTACCCTTTCCCTAACTATGCTGTCAATTAGAAAATAATTATGTATTTGAAGAAGTGGCAGAGCTTTATTCCCACACCTTACTCTATTCCACTGCACAATGCAGATCTTTATTTCTTTTTTCTTGAATGCCAATCTAAGCTGCCCAGTGGTCTAATAGACTGCAGTGTAATGCCATTTGTAAAAACAGATCATCATTCTAAGATCATGTCCTTTGAATAAAGAAAATGATTTGACATCATATGATAAACAACATATTGTTAGCTGTTGAACAGTTAAATGTGCCCTCCAAATGAATATATCCACTGGTGATTTAGAACAGCACGGAAGCCAATATCCATCACTGAAGCATTTTTATGAGCTCTTACTAGATATGTATTTATTCTTTGCAGATAAAATACAAATGAATGTAGGTGCTTCAGTTTATTTCACATTACATACTTGGCAGTATATTTTCAAAATACTACATTTTATGATATCATCCCATACATAGGACTAGTAGCTTTATTTTACAATATCTGATTTATGCTTGCTACAGAATGTAAATTTCAAGGGAGAACTGTTTTTTCCACCTTTGGTCATGTTGTATATGATATAAAAAAGCAGGTTAAATTGTTTATAAAAGAGCATGGAGAAAAATTTCTGATCATGTTAAGGACATTGTGAAATCAGACACAGAGCATTTTCAATATGTTGTCTTACGCTTTTATGCTATTTTACAATTTCTTTCAGAAGACTACATAAATGTGACAACCACATTTTTTAGATCCAGGTCAAATAAATTTGGCATCCTAAAAATGGAACACAATTTTGGAAATGCAATGATTATCATAGGTGATATTCAACAAAAATGTCATGGTAACAGTCCTTTCCTAAATAACTCATCAAAACTCAGACATTGACATACACACGTTAATAATAATCTTGGTTTTACTCCAAGTGCTCAAGTTCTAAGCAGTCGAAGATCACTGTTCTGAAGCTAAGGGCTCACAGTAGACTTGCATATGAATTCAGGCAAGCAGCTGGTGCACCACACGGTACACAAACACATCATTTGAGTCTGTGTGAAATAAGTGGAGCAGGTGTAGGAAGGGAGTGAAAAAGGGTGGGAGTATAAATTAGGTCAGTGATCAGGAAGGGGATTTAGCTTTAGGGAGTGGGAGGGGGAGTTTAAGGTTAGGGAGCACAAAGGGAATTATGGTTTAAGAGATAGGGGCGTTTTAGTTTTAGGAAGCAGAAAGACAGTTTAGGATTAGGGAGTAATCAGTGAAATTATATTTAGGGAATTGGCTGGAGTTTTAAATTTGGGGAGAGATCAGAGATTTTAAGGTTATGGAGGGGGAGTATAGTTTTAGAGTTAAGGAGTGAGGACTTGGGTTAGGAAATGGGTGGAAGTTTTAGCCTTAGAATTAGGAGTCTTGTAAGATTATACAGTTTAATAGTCCAGGTGTTGGGTTGGCTAAGTATTTCAGCAAATTCAAGGTAGTAAGAGTTACAGCACTTACCATTTTGTGCAAGTGGCAGCAAGTAAGTTTGCCATGAGCTGCTAGCATGAGAGCATTTATAGTACAACTGATTATCTCATACTAAAATACAAAGCAATGGATTGTGACAGAGGTGATTACACCACTGTTTGATTGTCACTCATATGACTACATTATACATGTCAGCCTGTTTCTCTTCCTTCTGTTTTGCAGCTCCAAATTCACAAAGACTTATCTTGGGTGTCCATGCCAGCAGCAAAGAAAAAAAAAATGAAAAATATCACCTTTTTAATTGTTAAAGTGGTAGACAGCATTATTTACACAGGGGCAGAAAGAAAACTAATGTGTACTTTGGGTGTTGAAGATGAAAAAAAAATGCAGAAAGCTCTGAGATGTCACCATGATGGCGTTTGGGATTTGCAAGGAGAATGGAGTCATGTGATCATTGTACTAGTGTTGGTGCAGGAGGCAGGATATAACAAATAAAATATCTTGCTTAGGATACTTAGAGCTAGTATTGCTTAAACTCTGTGATGACAATATAAATCAATATCATAATTTATCGAGAAACTAATGAAAAAGAAACTAAATTTAACTTTGATTTCATTAAACTGGTCATACATGATACCACATAAAATGACGGAGAAGTAAGGCGGAAATCATTGCAGCAATGCCCACTCAGTATTCTCTGTTACCCTGACCTCTGGAGCTGTACTGTCAAGGTCACAAAAAAGGAAAGCATGAGTGAACACAGATTCTAGGCTTTGTGCAAGCATCTCCATGTCAGATGATATTCTGAGTTTTAAATTCCAATAGGTCCAAGTGTATTTCCCACTCTTGCTCATTAAATGGGAGAAATATTAAAATATTCCGTGAGAGAAAGTTTCAATTCAATGCAGTCTGATTTGCAAAGAGCTGAAAGTGTCTGCTCAAATTTTGAGTTAACTGAGCATGTTGATATCTGTTTTCTGCTAAAGAAACTATATTGTTTTAGTAGAAAAACATTATTTCCTTTTCTCTGAGTCTGACCTCAAATTTAAATAATTAGATAGTGGTGAACTGAGAATAGCAGCTCTCTCAGTCTGCACATACTGTACATGGGATATGTGGGTACTGTAGGGCTTGCTCTTGCAGAAATGTTCACTTTTGTTTTCATCAGCAGCACCATTATCAGCATTTGTAGATAAAGTTGTTGTTGTTGTTGTTGTGTCTTTCGGCTTATCCCGGTTAGGTTTGGTAGTGGATTTTTACACGCCGAGTTACCAGCCCTGACGCACAACCTTCAACGAAGGCACGCCCATTCACGCATGCCTCCACACAGAAGACGCTCTAGCTGAGAATTGAATGCGACAACGTCTTGCTGTGAGGCGACAAAGCTACCACAGCACCACTACCACGGATATAAATTCAGAGCTCAAATGGCAAGTTTTGATCATCTATGCATCAACTTGACCTCATTAGAAACATTTACTGAAACCCATAAATCCAAAAAAAGAGATGTAAAAAAATACACAAAAAGATTAAAATGCTACGCAGAAGTTTGTGAATGCATGCTTCTTGCATATATATATAATTTAGGAGGATTAGGTAACATTATCTTTAATATATGAGAAGATTGTAGAACAAAACCAGTTTACATTCTTCACTTAAAATGGTATCTCAGACTTGCTATATGGCCCATGTCAAGCACACATCTTAAACAACAAGTACAGAAATATGGCTCCATATTTTCTAGTAAGTTGATGTGTGACAGCGAGTTACAATTTATAAATGTAGTGTCATAAGCTGGAAATGTCTAGCATTTCAGATCAGTTCATTACTAACACCCTTTTTTCATGACCTTCATGTGTGAAACTGTTGCCATTTTGTATGCTGTGAAAATGTACTTTCTGAAATAGAAAAATCAATTTTCTACAGAGCTTAAAACAACAGTGTGGGCAACAATATACTCTGCATCCAGGTATGACAGCAGTTTGTATAAAACCCTACGCTGAAAATCAGAAGTTAAAACAGCAGCAAACAATAAAATTATGGTGATTTTGGAACTATATAACTGTAGCCTTGTAATTCTGATGCTTCTTTACACTTAAGACACCAGCTTTTCATCCCTTCAGTTTCCACACATCACAGTGGGTCTACTTCATATGATCGACAGCTCACATGATCGACAACCAAAACACTGAAAGCTCAAAACACTGAAAGCTCATATGATCGACAACTCATATGGTCGACACATAAATCCAAAGCATTATGCCCTTTCCCCACTGTAGCACAACCCTGGAGTAGGAATAAATAGGGGGTTGGGGGGCACAGCCCCCGCATTGGGGGGGTGTGGGGGGCTTAGCCCCCACATTATTTATATGAATATAGTCAATTCAGTTAAAAGTATCCATATGTATGTTTAAAATTTACGACATATGTGGGGGGCTTCGCCTCCCACCTCACCCCTAACTATTTATTCGTACTCCAGGGTCGCGTTACAGTGGGGAAAGTGCATAATGTTTTGGATTTATGTGTCGACCATATGAGCTGTCAATCATATGAGCTTTCAGTGTTTTGGTGTCAGTCAAATGGTTGTCGGTCATATGAGCTTTCAGTAGACCCATCACAGCACACATGGGTGTGCTGTTATTTTACTGAACAGTCCTCCACATGCATGTTTAGAGAAGACTGCTCCAGATTTGTACAACATGTACCATTACTTGTCAAATTCTAATGACATAAAACAGCAACTTCAGCAACAGACCCAAGAAGTAACAAACCTTTTTTTTTGGTCCTGAATCCTTGGATATGACTAAATTGTTTTGTTGCAATGTTAACATTATTACAAGACTATGTGGTACATACATGTTGCTGTGAGATTAAAATTAAGTGGCCTGACACTTAAGAAAGCAATTATCAGACTTCTTTACTAATTAGACATCCAACTGAACTGCATAGATATAAAACAAGATGACAAGCTAAACGTGTAGCAGCTTATAATTGCTTTATGCTCTGTTTCTGATATGGTCCATCTGACTTGGATGCCACATTAATGCAAGTATCCTCACAGAAATGGTGCGCCCCATGATACATTCCAAGTTAGAGTTTATCAAGTGGAAAGATCTCAGGCAGAAATGAATATCACATGATTTTGGAGACATAACCTTAGACCTGCAGTACTGGACATCTCCAAGCTCAGATATCATACCTATATGCAGTCAGGAAATGTAAGATTCATTGTGGGTGGAGGCCTTGTCTGTTCCTTTCATGATGAGTAAAGACATCTGTTGTGATACTGTATACATCTGCATTTACATACAACATGATGCCATCCATCTGGACACCAGATGGTGGAATGTTAAAAAATAATTAAAAATCATCTTGACATTAACTGTATGATGCCCCCCCCCCTTCTCCAGTTCTTATCCTGGCATCCATCTCCTAGGTATCATAGGATACTGGTTGAAGTAAGTAGTTTTCTTTAGGAGAAGGGAACCTTTTTTACAATGACAATGAGTGAGAATATCTAGATGCAATATGCCAGAGGAAAAAAGACGAATGTGGGAGAAGTAACCACTAATGAAGCAGAAGTTAGAGGCCATAAGAGACAATGGAGGAAAATAGAATATAAAGGCCTAGCATTTAATGTTAATAAATATACACTTCCTGCCAGGAGCTTGTATTCAATAAACAGTGATATGTGAATCAGGACTGGTAGGTTAGCCCAGGTTTAGGACTACTGTCTTATAATACAGCTTACTTCTGAGCAAATTAATAACCAAACATTAGGAACTGGCTTAACCTGATCAGTTTATGGTCAGCTAGTGGTATGAAATGGGACATTCCTTTTCATGCACCTAGACCAGCATGGCAGGACATATTTTATGACCTCTATTAAACTGCTCCTTATTACTCCAAATATCCATTTTAATGAAATATTGAACTCAAGTCCCTTAAATTATTATTGTTAGTAGAACAAGTGTTAATCCCATTTACATTTTATGTATTACTTAATGAACTCATTCATTGAAATTTCAGACAAATAAACCTCAATGAAATGCCTGAAAGTAGCATCTGCTGACTTATTCTGAATAAGTAATTATTACTATTATTATTACTATTATTTACTCTCTCTCTCGCTCAAGTGTACTAATTTTACTTAAGTATACTAATTACTAGAGCTGTTCTCCTATGGTCTACTATTAGAAAGCCTGGTCAGCTGGGCTTCCCTAGTAACGAGCACATAATAATTTGATCTACAGAAGGCAGTTTAAAGGGAGAGAACCCAGAAGACTCTTAGTAATTCTGTCTAGAAACATGGTGACTGATTCCAGGCTATGTTCCTCAGGGGCACTGACGTCCAGTAGACACATAGCAGGTAACTGCTGCACAGTCATTGGTGTGTTATCTTGCAACATTTGTGTTGTGCTGTAGCCAAGGATCTTTATACAGAAGTTGACTGCGTCCTCAGTGTACTTTACCTACATGCCTGAGTTATGCTGTTACTCAGTCCCCAACAATTTACGTAATGTAACAAGTTGAGACTGTCCACTGCTTATGCTCCTAGACTACCTAAGGCACAACCTCTGTTGATGGGACCAGGCAACCACGGATTTCATAAGGAAAACAATGGGGCCAGAAAACGTTATTTAGCTAGAAATAAACATATTAATTCATATAATGGAAACCTTCTTTAGGTTCTTGGGTTCTTCCTCTTTAGAAATAATTTGAAATATTTTTTTTTGAAACTCCACTTTGCCCCATGCTAGTATATGCAATGACATCATGCATCACACTAGGAAAGTAGTCTTAGCTGCTGATTCTACCATTACACCTCCAGTTGCTGTAAATCAGTTAAAAGGAGGACTTAACACCTAAACTGTTTATGCATGTTATACAAGTATATATTTTGACATACAAAGAATTCCAACAGCTGTATCATGTTGTAGGGACAGGCAAGTCAAGGAGGACATTTTGGATTCATTAAGGAGCATCCCCTCATCAGCTGGTAACACACATATTTATTTGATATATCTAAAAGCAAGAACCCTCCTCAGTGGGTCTATGGTTGAAATGATTACCCAGTAATGAGATCACCAGGGCTAAAGGAGTGCAAGAACAGCGAAACGGCCAAAAGAGTAGAAGGCTGAGCCCAGAAGTGTAGAAGTACAAAAGGACGTCCTGACTACTAGAGCCACCGTCAAAACAACATGCTTGTTGAAGGTGTAAACTGAGGATCGAGGAGCCGTAAACCAGATGTCTGCAATTAAAACATACGTGATGCAAGTAATGGAGACAGCCCTTACCAGCAGCCAGAAATGCAGAGGAAAAGGGTATGCTTGATAGCTGTCATTACTTCTCCTCACCAGAGTAAAGATGCTTTGGTCTTCCTAAAGATTCATACCTGCTTCAAGTAATGCCTGATAGAGTGGTACACATCAGGCTGTCAAGGGTCCTCAGCCCTGACAAATAAAAGAGGAAGATTAATAGACCAGTTCAGATGTTTCAAAAATCTCTTTAGGTATTAATAATGGGTTGATCTGAAACTATACTTAATTCATGTGAAATACCCAATTTGGCCCTCCACATAAGAAACCTGCAAAAAGAGGTGATATTCACCTTCATCAGCATTTTTTCAAGATGCAGACTTCAGATTTGATAAGCCAACTAATCCAAATGGGATATGGGCATGACTGTTAGTCATAAAGTTCATTTCCCAGGGAAGGGAGAGATTTTTCAAAAATGAGCAGAGTTCCAAAACTCTTTTAAGCAACTGTTGACCAGTCTGTGCTGAGCCAAACTCCTATCCTCTACAAGGCCACCATGAGAAGCTATAGCTAATACGTACCCTGACTATATGATACCTTAGGTCCAGGTTATATATTTCTATAATAAGTCAGAATAACCTACAAACTGACTAACTGGGGATGTACTGAAGAATAACTTCAACTCGACAGATTATGTTAGTAAATGGAAGAATTACTAGTGGCCTAAATCATTTCTGACAACCTACAGTGAAAGTTCAATGGGATCAGAGGGGTCTAAAGCAAGAGTCAGGCCATGAGATAGAGATGGCTGCCTTTCTGATTGTGGGAAGCCCCTTGACTAAAGTAATAAGAGATTTCTTAATCACTCACTACATAAGAGCCTGAAATCCCTCCTATGTGTATGCCCCCATGCTCAAAGAGAATTAGTTTTGTTTATCTTCCCCAGACTTTGCAATAGGGCATGAAATCAGTAAGAATGAAAAGAAGGCACGCAAGAATTTTCCTGCCACAGAATGATGAAGGCATCCTCTACAATGTGTCATTTTGCCTTGCTGCTCAGAACAAAAGTGGGGGAGAACTGTTTTCCTTACTGCGACAAACAGGCTGATCTCTCCAGTGACACATTTCTGGAAGATTCCAGGCAGATATAGGATTTAGTCTGTAACTCCAGAACAACACTGGAGAAAGAGATTAAAAATCATGGCAGCATTCTCCTTTCAACTGGGATGTGGGCAACTCAAAGAGTGATGCTTCTGTCTGTGTACCAATGCCAAATGAGCAGTGCCTCGCTCCACAGGGTTATCTTACTTGTTTAGGTACTGCATGATGAGCTGCTTGTTATTATGAGGTAAGAGTGGTCCTGGGAACCATTTTTTTATATAGGGCCCTTAAAGTCAAGATGACTGACCACAGCTCCATTTGGTCAGTGTGGATCCCCATTTCAGAGGTCCAGTTTCCTAGAACAATGGGCAAGTCAAGATCAACTACTCACCCACCTAATCAGTAAAGTATTTGTCATCAGAACTTGGGATCTGTTTGGCTACAGAAATGGAAACAAACTTGGAGATTGATAGCAGTATTTTTTTCACTTTCCTAGGGCCTGGTTATAGTAGTCTAATTACAAAAGAAGGATTGTAGATGTGCAGTGAGACTGCAATCACTGACATCTCAGACTCCATCACAATACTCTTAGCCTGAGGTGTGTAAATGGCACTGTGAATATAATGGTAACCATCAAGCCTGAGTGATACAAGAGGGACGGAGATTAGACAATACTCTGCATCATTAGCCAGTATAACAAATCCAAGACTTCCTGGATTTTCTCTGTAGATGGAATGCCAAGAAATTAAGAATGTCCAGCTCTGTTCCACTAAAGGCAGTCCCTGAGATGGGGTGCAGGAGGACTTTTCCTAATTTGTTGACAGCCACAGCAGCTATGGCCATGGAAGTGACCACTCCAAGCATACAACCAGGGATGCTCTTTATGGGGCCACCAGGAGGCAGTCATCAAAATATGGAAGCACACTTTCTTTCTTTCTCCTATAAAGTTTTAGTCTCCATAGCCACAGGGCCGGCCTTAGCTGAAATGGAGCCCTAGGCGAAGTAGTCCTCTGGAGTCCCTTAAGCCCCACCCATGCCATACTCATAATACACCCCTATTTGAGCCACACCCACAGATAGGTCACTCCACATGAAAGCCACTACAGTTATTTCCTTCAGTTTTTTAAATGTATGAAAGTCAGTTTCTGCTGTAACAGGTTTTGCATTACCAAGCATTTTCCGAAAGTTATGAAGTCCAGAATTAATACCAGAGATCATCTGATGAGTAATAAGATCCAAAATCAGAGCCATTTCACACACACACACACACACACACACACACACACACACACACACACACACACACACAAAACCTCTTACATCAAGAAATCTGGACAAAGCCAAAAATAAATAGGGACAGATTATAAATATTGTTCTCATGAACTTAGAAAATTACTAGAATAACAGGATTTGTGTTAGTATGCATTTTTCTAAAGAAGATAAAGTCTAAAACGTAAATGTCTGTCATTATTTAGCAACTTCAATCCATTTTATAAGGAACAGACAAAAATATAGGGCAAAAAATCTGGACATTCTGCAGTAAAAAAAAGTAAAACAAAGCTGGCTTTTGTTGTCCTAAAGATAATATTCAGGTCCAATGTATCTTTGAAATCTGCCTGGAAATTGGCCACCCACATAGGTTGTTGTTCTTGACTTGTGGAATGCAGCGACAAATATAAAATGCAGCGTATTTAGCAATTTAAAATAAAGATGAAAGGTATTTACGTATTATCGCAACCAGATTTTTGCGATAATACCACTTGCTTCCCGATTTTGTTTTCTGACCATTAGTGGTTTATAAGTGTTATATAGTGTTTCCTTTAACAATACATCTTTTTTCTGCAGTGTTTTCAATAAAATGTGTATAACAAACCCCCCCAAAAAATAGCCAGCATCTTTGTAACTACTCTGGCTATGGAAGAAAATCCAGTTGCAGTACTTTTTACTGATGTTAGTATCCATCTTGAATGAAAGGAAAGAAACTGCTATGTGGACCTTAGACACTAATGTAGCAATAGGACCTCTATAATATTCAGAAGCAACAGCCAGGTACCTAAAAGCAGCCTTTTGGAGTCACCATGCAGATTCTGATATACTGAATGTACTCATTGACGTCAATGAGGTTTAAGATGGGGTAAAAATCATCCCTCCACTTTAAAACTAGAACTAGAAAGAATAAAACATTACAAAGAAGGGAGTCTGAGTCTTTCCCAATAGCATTATAGAAACAATTCTTTCAATGAAGCCCTATCTGGGAAGAACTTAAAATATCAAACACAAGAAATATCATGACCACAAGGAGGGACTACAGGGCCTTCGTGATAGTTCTCCAAGCCATCTTCTGATGGCTGCAGTAAAGTGGACCCAATGCTCTTACTGCTTTCCAGGTCCTCAAACTCCTAAAAGGTTCTGATGAGATGGAAGTCATTTGCTCTGCACAACAACACAAATAAGCTCATGCCCAAGTCAGCTTGTCCAGGGATGAGAGTACAACTAATGTTTTTCAGATGTCAGATGACAGGGATTTCAAACAAAGAGATACAGCTGTCAGCGGCAATGTAAGGGCATAAGAGGCCTGTTATTGGCATCAAGTTATGTCCATTAAGAGCACATCTGTAGCATTGTAGACAAAACCACAATAATACAAAAACATCTTTGAAATCCTAGCTATCAGATCCTGCTGATCATGGAGGGAACACTAAGAGAAGAAATCTCAAACTCAAGAATGGGCAACCTGTGGCCAGATAGTGGCAGACATGCGTACCTCAGATCACACTAGTCATGAATACAATCTGGATGATGAATCATGGGTGGGATGGAGCTACAGAATGGGATGCATCAACCAAGGTAGGAGCTATAGGTGTATTTCCACCTGGGAGCTCATTGTATGCCATTGTGGAGGATGTGTATAAACTCATGTCATTGCCAGCTAACGATGAATTCACTACACTTAGAGGCTTGAGGTTTATTTCACAAATGAACTTATATCTAACATGGCTAGGTGAGGCCTACTTTCTAGTTTTAGGCATTCTGATTATGCTCCAGTATAGACTCAAGGGTACAGATGAAATCCCTTCCCCAACCTCTGTGAAGGACCCTTTAACCATTGTCTTCCTCCTGGTGGCAAGGTAGACCAAGAGTTTATCTTTAGAATATCTGTGAGTAGGCTTATTGTTGACAATTATGACATTGATTACATTGTTCTTGCAGACAGTAGAGACAATGGTGGTTTATGTCTTGGACTTGTAACTTGTTGGACACTGATGACAGCCAGGATCAAGACCTGAACCAGGCAGAAAGAAACAGGTGGGCTCAGTGACTTAGTATACTTCATTGTAGAACATCATAGTATGGGTTAGCAAAGGATGCACGCTCCATAGACTATGGGATATTCAGAGATAAAAGTGCATAAATGGAATACAAAAGAAGATGAATCAAGTTATCCATCCATCAGTGAATGTTCCCAGTGTAAGATTATCAATGTATGTAATGTTGACCAACAGAATAAATGCAATACTGCAGTCTATTAACTTATACCTTAAGGTCAGTTTTGATGATTCAACTTCCTAGACTCTAATAAAAATTTAGAAATATGCAAGCCATGGAGTTGGGTGCCTTACAGCCTGAAGAAGTAACCATTTCTAAACCATGTGGAGAGCTCACTATGTACTTTTCAAGAAGAGTGGTGCAACACAGTTAAACATTATTGAAGCAAATAATGCTGGTGCTGTATATTTATTCGTTATTCCAAGAATACCACAGCAGTTGTGTAGTGCAGCTTAGCAGCACAGCTGTGGATCCAGGGAGGTGGGTATTACTAAATGAAAACCATCAATGAACCAATCAGCAGCAATAAAGGCCAGAAGTGGCACATGGTGACAAGAGAGAGATAGAGAGAGAGAGATGCTTTCGTCATCTGATGATTGGCTCAGACAGTGGCATCTGCTGTCTCAGTATTTGTTCAAGGCAGTATTGTACAGAACTGGCATTTGTTGTTAGTGAAAGACTGTGGTGGCTGTACTTCAAATTATAATGCATACAAATGATACTTATCTGTACTAATGTGATACAGTCCTTGTCTGAATTTTAGATTTTATAATTGTCAAAAGGGAAAACAATTCCTTCAGTGAAATAGATATAGGTTCATAGGCTGGTACTAGGCTATCAGCCCTATGGGCCTATACAAGCTTACCCATAACAATTCTCTGGATATTTCTTCCCACAATATTTCCCTGGACCCCTGTCTAGCAGTGCGACTGATGTGATACCCGGGGTGAATTTCCTATCTCCCATCCAGTCGTCAAGGTTTCTTTTGAAGAGGGCCAAGGAGGCACTCTGCTTGACATGTATGGGCAGTCTATTCCAGAGTATGGGGAGTCTCTGGGTCAGGAACCTATCCCTCCAGCATGTTTTGTTCATTGTGATGACAAGGTTTCGATCCCTGGAGCGTGTAGCTCTGAGGAATTGGGATTTCTTTAAGTGGAGCATGTCCAACAGCTTATTTTTTGACATGACCTTGTATGATAAGCAGAGATCACCTCTGAGTAGATGATATGCCACAGAGTATAGCTGGAGTTTTTTTTTAGATGGTCAGCATAGGGCATCTGCTTTAGGCCTGTGATTCTTTTAGTGAGGTATTTCTGCTGCCTTTCCAGCTGTTGCAGATGTCTTGTGAGGTACATACCAAACAGGGCGTTGTACTCTATAATGGGTCTAATGAGGGAGGAGTACAGTGGGAGAATTACCTCCTTTTTTCTGAATGAAAAGCCCTTAGTGATGAGGTGTGCCACATAGAAGGATTTCCTCACTGTTGTGGCGATGTGGTTATCGAAGGTGAGACCACTCTCCACCTCTGTCCTCAAGTCTCTCATCATTATATGCCTGCTATATAATGTTGTGGAAGCAGTTACCATGGTAGTGAGTATGGAAAAGAGTTATACAGTTATTACTTGTCTCATACCATCAGAACATAAGGGCCACCATCATTTCAAGAGAAGAGATTTAGTACTGGAAGCTTATAAGGAGGAGTATTTGACTCCTGATAAAGAGCGCATTTAGTCTTAAAGATCCACATGTCAAGTGTTTCTTGATTCATTTCAAAGTATTCCATCACGTCTATTATCCAATGTTTTTTTTCTTAACTATAGATGGACATTTCTTCAATATCCAAGGTAGAATAGATCAACTTGGAATAAAATTCCTCTATCAGTCAGGTCTATCACACACCTTCACCTTTTCAAACCATTACTAAAAGACTTCCTTTCTGCCTCATGGCTTTGTCCCTGCTCCTTGTCTGAGATATAGCCCTCTAATACCCCCCATCACCTTTCTTATACCTCCCTTAAAAGCACTAAATCACTTAACCTGCTTATCCTCTTCTAATACCTCACTTTATTGTACATCCTAAACTACTATACCTACTTCTAATTAGCACAAATTACTATTTCAATACTACTTCTCTGTCAACACTCAAACTTGTTCCTCTATTACCTCACTCCACTGTATTTCTTAAATTACTCCTGCCTATCTTATACACTACTCTTTTACCTGTAAAGCCTCAGTACAACAAGGCTTTAAAATTTAATGTTAGCGAATATCAGTACACATTTTATTACAATATCACACTATGTTTTTACTAAAACTGCATTATAAAATCTACTATTGTAAATATTATTTGCATTAAATATGATACTTTGGATCTTTTCTACCTGGGCCTTCCTCCACTGAAAAGGGCGACTATACCAGGCTGAAATTCCCAATAAAGAAATAAATAAAATCATATAAATAAATTGAAGCAAACGTGAATCAAAGTACATGCCACTGTTATATAAAGCAGTGATCAAGCAAATGACAGGGAAAAGGCAGCAGTAAAATACTACAGAAGGAGCACATGAAACTAGAGAGGAATAACACAGCATAGTGAGAAACTGAGCATCTATCTCTTGGAAGAAGAACAAAAGAAATGGGCTTTGAATTTGATTTCAGACATTTCCTTACCCTCCTTCTCCAGACTGACGTCTACAAGTGAAGAGGCGTCTTTTTCCATTGATACCCTATATTCTGGAATATATCCCTAGCCATTGCTTCAGGCCTAACGAAGGGCAGCATTTCCAAAGTAAACTCAGGGATTTTCTGTCTGCCAGCACAAGTGTCTCCATGAATGACAGTCCGATGTTGGTCTGAATGCCATTTTACTCCCACTCTGATGGTTTCCTTACCATCTGTGGGAACATTTAAAACAGAATGTCATGAATTAGCTTCATTCTCTTTTCTTCCAGTTTCTTCTTTCTTCTGCTACTTTTATTTCTTTTTTTCTCCTCTCCATATCACTGATCTACTTGTTTTTTTTCTCCTCCCTCACTTATCTAGGTGCTGTCTGTACTAATTCCACGTAGCTGTAGTTGCATATCTACTACTGGTGTATACTATATGCAGTAATGCTGTGCTCAAGATGCATCCACTTTCATTGTAATGGTGTGTATTAGTGTTTTATAAAATATCTTTATTTGCATTTGTTGAATGGCAGGACCAAGTCAGCCATCCAATAGTTAGGGGCAAAAAGGTGAGACAGTCATTTTTGTATATATGTACACAGTATAATAGATATCATCATTTGTAACAGGCACATATGTATTGTGCACAGTATAACATATACAGTATAGTCAGCCAGAGCAGTCATGTATGTATGGACACAGTATAAAATAAATAGTAAGAATAATCAGGTACGTATTTGTATGCAGTACAACCCATATAGTAGTTGGAACAGGCATGTACATATTACACTCAGTGTAACATACATTGCCAGTTCAAAATGGCAAGTAAATCAAAGACAGAGACAAAACAGTTTAAGATTCCTCAAAATTTAACAATATGTATACCCAGAGCCCATGATTTGGACAAGAAAATGAAATGCATATTGTCACTCACATTATTTGAGTTTTGTGCTTTTAAGAAAATGCTATTGGTTTAAAAAAGTGAAAAAGCTTATTACACAGAAAACTTAAATCATGTCTTTTTTTTGGGGGGTGGCATTCTGCTCATTTAATTTTAGCATATACCCTGTCTCACCTACCACATTATTTTCTATAATAACATCAAAGCTGATCCATCTCTGGGTAAGGGATAGCCCCCACAGTATCCTCATTCAACATAACTGTACTTTGAATAGTTGTGTATTATCAAATAAATATTTTGTTGGATGCCTAGTTTTACTTTAGAAGTTCTTGAGCCAGCCTGCATAAATGATTGACAAGTAAATACTAAATAACTAGTTATTTCTGTGCCATTAGACAATGTATTCTTCCCTTATGTACACTGGGTAATATCATATTATGTAACACAAGTAAAGAAGCACATGGATACACAGGATGATGTATCATTCCTCTAAGGCATGCGCTGAATACTATGTTGTGCATCCTGCTATGGCCTCTTACCTTCCAAACATTGCCTTCAAATAAACATTGTTTTCTTTCTAATAACATACTTTTTAGGAGGCTGTGTTCAGTCTGAAACAAAAAGGATTCCCATGCTTCACAGATACATTTGTAAACCTGAGGCAGCTGACATAAATGCACTGGAAGAAATTGTACAAAAAAATGGAAATATACTCATTGGCATGTGTCCATAACAGCTCAGCTAATACATGCTTGGAAGACATTCAGAGAAGATTTAAGTAAGTAGACTATATATGGAAATGCTGTCTAAAAAATGGAAGTTATAATACATAGAGCTAAGCTGCTTATTGGAATGTTTTGTAGGATTTAAGTATTGCATTATAGATCTTAATTAATACATAGACGTAAGTAGTTAGCCATTGTTATTAAAGCTATTGTACAGGGTTTCATTATTAAGATTCCTTTGCAATTCTTATGGAAATCATCGAATGCTGATAACCACCTGATGTCTAAGTAGAGGGTCCTAGTGTAGAGGGTCCTAGTGTAGAGGGTCCTAGTGTACAGAAGCTTCTTGAAGTGGTGAGCTTTGGACAGAAGAGAGTGATATTGACTTTATACCTTTTCAACGCCATTTTTTCTTGACAGGTGAATGGTAACCATTTTTAAAAATATTAATAGAGGAGTGAACTCAGGAGTAAAATAATTCTCTTGGTAAATCAGATCCACTTTAGACCCTTTATGAGGTTATAGTGATGGGCACATAAGTCAGCTAGCAGTGCAAATCTGAACATTTTGTTTGTACTATTTGAATTCTGTGTATGTTGTGTGATAACTGTAGGGTTAAGGTAATTCATACTTGCACAATTTTATCAATGTGTCTTCTTGGCCCATCATGAGGGGAATTTTGCACTGTAACCTGATCTGAGACATTTTTCTAGCGACGCTTTCAGTATAAGTTGAGCATGCTAAGTGGGAGTCTGAAGTAACACCTAGATATTTGTATTCAGAGATATTTAGAAGGGTGTTATCATGTAGACCTTTGTCTATAAATGTAGACAGGTCTGTTACTTTTTGAGGTGGAATAAAAAGAATGGCATTAGTTTTAATGGGGGTTATAAGTAGTCGGTTACTAGCTGACCATTGCAATAAGTCAGTAAAGCTTCTTTTGTAGTTGATCTTGTAGGATGATGAGTGATTTATGGCTTCCAAAATAATATGTCATCTGAATACAGAAAAGCATCCATGGATGTCGTCAATTATGAGAACATTTATAAATACAGAGAACAGAAGGGGCCATTTGATAATCCTTGGGGAACTTGTGTTCCATTTGATGAGTACCAGTTGTTGTAATATACCTGAAACATCCTGTTAGTAAGGTAGTTTTGAAACCAATTAACAGTGTTGTTACTGAAGTCAAACTACTTGGGTTTACTGTACCAAACAGTATCTCATATGTGACTTCTTTATGCACTTAACTTGGTCCTGCCCAATTATATTTTGTAATATGTGTTATGAATGTTGATAATCATCATCACTGCTTCATAAAAAAAAAAAACAGAAATATACATATACTTTCCTATAGTAAGCGATTTAGCTTACTTTCCTGGAGTTTTTCTTTCTTAAATTTTGTTAAAAGCTATATATTGTATGAGACAGTGGTATGTTCCTCATTACAACTACATGGTTTCTTGTAACTACATTGGGAAAAGGTTGCAGTAAGATTTTATACCTTCTTGAATATGCCTTTCTACACTTAATTATCTTTATTTTGAAAGTCATGTCAACCTCTGCATGGATTTTAATGTTAAATGCCAGCCTTTTATGTGAATTTTGATCATATCTGACAGCTTCTCATTACTGCTTCTGTTGCACTACATAATGTTATCAAGTTCTTTTCTGCATCCACTGTCTCCTTTCCATATGTCTATATGACTTCTTACTTATTACCTAAAGGTAAAAACTGAGACTTGTACTTCTGTGAGTACTTGATTTTCTAACTTAGCATAAATTTGGAGTTAGCTGTTCAAAAAAATGATATTCCATTCTGACCACAATTTTTGCAAAAAGAATATTGTTCACGTCTCAGCATGTTTGAGCTATTCCTTACTACAGTGCTGTTTATTTGAGTAATGACAGTTTCCCCCACATGACAGTTATCTGTCCATATCACTCTTTGTTATTTATCATGATTCACACTTGTTATTTCTATTACTTCTGCAGGTGTGATATATATTTGTTATTTTATCTATGCTTCAACATTGTCTACACAAGGTGCGATGGTACGTTTTATGATTTGCAATTGGCATTTCAAGAATCTTCATTCCCCATCTTGTATTTAGACTTAAATATTGCTTTGACTTCAAAATCATCCACCTCTTTTTTTTTTAATTTGTAAACAGGACAATGGCAGTAATAATAAGCTGTCAAGTTTCTAATTATCAAAATGCATGAAAGCTAGTTTAACTCTCAAAACATCATATAGCCAACATTAGAAATCTTGATCACTGAGATAAGTGAATATATTTGTACTTACATTAGCTAATAAACAAATAATGAATGTCAAAAAACAATTGACTTATACTCCCCAGATATTGTCATCCTGACAGAAACCTGGCTAAAACCTCACATTACCAGTGAGCAAATACTCCCTACAGATTACGGTACACTAAGAGTAGACCGGCTAAACAAAAAAGGAGGTGGTGTAGCTATAATATTTAAACAGCATCTAAACATCCAGATCTTAAAATCATCAGCTCCACAAATAGGCAATGAAGAAATAATATATACCAACCTCAAAATTAACCAAAACAAAATCATCAACATAATTGGATGCTACTTCCCACCTGGCCAAAACATCCCTCCACTAGAAAACCTCCTCAGCTGGTCTTCCCACCATCTCCCCCAAGAAACTATCATCTTAGGTGATTTCAATATTGACTGGCAATCCTGTTCTGGCAACAATCCAACCCATCATGTACACCTTCATGGCTTCACCCAACTAGTCTAGTCACCAACAAGGATAAATAAAAACTCCAGCAAGCACACTACCCTGGATTGGATACTAGTCAGTAAAAACCCCCAGTCATATATAACAGGCTGCTTATCAGATAGCCTCATTCCTACTCAAAAAATACCTGTACCAAGCTAAACCTGTCATCTATCGTCAAATACATAAAAAAATTTACTTTAACCCACTCACATTCATCTCATCCCTCAAAGAATGTAACTGGCATGCTCTAAAGTACCTCAGTCTAGATGACGCAGTTGAATTTTTTAATACTACCTTCCTGAACATCCTTAATTACCATGCCCCCATAAGATTTTCCAGAACCAAAGCACAACCCTCCCCATGGCTACAGAAAACCACTAAGTCAGAAATGAAAAACAGGGATAAAGCCTGGGAGCACTGGTGCAAAACCAAAACCCCCGCAGCTAGACAAACATTCCTAGAACTACACAACAGAGTCAAAAAGCTAATAAAACAGGACAAATTCCAATACTACCAGTCTGCCCTAGACTCCTCACAACACAGCCCCAAACAATTCTGGTCCTCCATAAACTCCATTCTCCACCCAGGTAAAGTCAGTACCCCTCCTCCTAACATCCCTCACTCCTCAGAAAATATTGCTACCTCATTCAACACACACTTCGCCCAAACCATACTATCACTAGCTAAACAACACAACCCCCCTCCCCTCCAACCCACACCTTCAACTAGTAATCTCCCCACTGCCTTCTCTTTTTCTCCTGTACCTACCTCCAACATAAAAAAACTCTTAACTAAACTTAAACCCACCAAATTAGCAGTAGACAACCTCCCAAGTGAATACCTACTAATTGCAGCTGATGCTCTGGCCTACCCAGTATCCATCTTGATTAACTGATCTCTGTCAGAAAGTTACGTTCCCACATTGTGGAAAGTCTCACATATAATTCCCCTCCACAAAGGCGGACCCTCTGCAGAACTAACCAATTACCTCCCCATAGCTATTCTCTCTCCACTCTCCAAAATACTATAGAGATGCATACACTCTCAGGTCTCACACTACCTCCTTACTAACAACCTCCTTTCCAGTACTCAGCATGGTTTCCGACCAAACCATAGCACCACCACTGCCTTACTCTCCTTTACTAACACTATCCTTCAGCATAAAAACAATGGCTATCTCTCCTCTGCTACTTTCCTAGACCTATCTAAAGCATTTGACATGGTCCCACACAAACAACTTATCTCTGTCCTCAATAACCTATCCTTCTCACAATCAGTCACCAACTGGTTTCAGAGTTACCTGTCTGACCGCCAACAATCCGTTGTATGGCAGAATGACATATCTCCCTAACTACCTGTCTCCATAGGGGTTCCCCAAGGATCCATCCTTGGACCCCTACTTTTCTCTGTTTACACCAATAATCTAGCCTCTGCCACCAAACATGGCACACTCATCCAATACGCAGATGACTCAACCATCATCTGCTTAGCCCAGTCCCTACCCAAACTGCAAAAAGTCACACAGGAAGCCTTTTCCTCTGTTGAAACATGGTTATCTGATGCCCAATTAATACTCAACCCAAACAAAACTAAACTACTCATCTTCCAACCCACCAAACATACTCAAAACAACTCTCACTTTAACATCACAGCAAAAGACAACACCACTATATACCCAACTGAACACACCAAATTGCAAGGAGTGGAAATAGACAATAAACTAAAATTTGACATTCACATATCCATGACCATAAAAAAAGTCCACAAAAACTAGGAGCATTATACAGAAATAAACAATTTCTCACCAAAGCAGCAAAGATTTCAATAGCAAATTCCCACCTTATCTCCACCCTACTTTATGCCTCTCCAGTATATACCAACCTAAGGCAATGTGATCTAAACAAGCTAGAGACCTGCTACAACAAAATCGCCAAATTCTCCACAGGGGCATCCTACCGTAGTCACCACTGTCTCTCACTTGCTGAACTGGGCTGGCTTGAACTCCCTCACCTCCTTCAATGGTATCAACTCTCACTCGCCCACAAACTAGTAAACCATCCACTAAATGTCCCATCCCGCCAGAATCTACTCCAACTCTATCACACCAGCAGACCACTAAGATCCAGCAACAAAAATCACTTGCAGATCACTAAAGCCAATAACTCTGCTGGTGAAGCACTATTCTCTTGCGTCATAGCCAATTTATGGAACTCACTCCCACCCACAATTACCTCCGTACCATCTTGCACCAACTTCAAAACTTTATTAAAAGCACACCTAAAAACATGCTGGCTATGCCCTTGCAACTCCCACTCTAATATCATCCACCCCATCCAACTACTACCTTTCTTTCACCTCCACTAACTACCTTGATTATAGCAAGCTCAGATGCTCATAAGCCTAGTACTTATTATACAGCAGGAACTTCTCATTGTTACATTTGTTAATGCCTGTTATGTACTTCACTGATAAAGATTCTAGTTGTCTACTGATGTACTATGTTCTTCATCTGTAAATATGTTGTAAGTAATTTATATGTTAAATTGTTAATCGCTATGTAATCCAATGTAACTACTGTCTGTTTATTTTACTGTGGAGCTTTTCTCCCCGGGCCTCCACTGAAAATGGATCCATGTCCAGTCGGACACTCCCGGTCAACAAATTTAAATAAATAAATAAATAAATAATATTTGGAGGGTTGCACACTTTTCCAGCCCCAGAGAGTGGGAAAGAGCTGTGACACATCAACCTCAACTGCAAACTGGATTTGGTTAAAAAAAAAAAAAACAAGGAAAAAAAAACATAATTTTCACTTTAGTCTAAGTTTGTGCAAACTAAGTTGATACATTTAGATTCTGGGATTGCAGAGGAGTAAAACCTTTGAGATGAAGGGTTGAAGGGTTAGAGTTCTCTTGCAAAAGCAGTAAAAAAAAGAGGACTTGGCAACAAGATACTTTGCTATATCATTTCCTCTTAAAGATAACAGCAATTGACATATTTTGACATTACAACTCTGAGCATAACATTGGTTTATAAGATGATGCTAATATAAACTTCTGCTCCTACATGTGATTTATTTTTTGCAATCTTATACGGTTTCGTAACTACTTTCTGAATTTTTTCTATCATGACCAATCATTTTCAGGATATGGTATCCCCACAAAATTCAAACGCATGTGTTTGAGTAAATGCATTTATTTGTTGCATTTTATTACATTATTGTTGTTTGCATTGATTGCTTTTCCCTGTGGTATAATGGAGTACTGTTGTCTGATTGTCATGTATGAAAACAATACACCAGGTGATAAAAGGAGTGCACCAGCTCTTTCTATTTCTGTTTTATTAACCCTATACTCTGATCCCATGCATTCTCACATTTTTTTATTCCGTTTTCATTTCTTTAATCTAGCTCTTTCCTTATGGCCAATATGTATTTATACAATACAACTTTTCAGACTTTTTTATTGTTAGCATCTTACATTTATTATCATTTTTCATACTTTCCTTGCAATGGTTATAATAGTACCATCATACATATAGCATTCCTATTCACTTGGAAAGCAAGTAAATAACTTTTGTACTGTGATGTTCATATATCAGAAGAGGTATTAATTGCACTTAGATAATACAAACCCTGCAGAAAAATGTTGGACAGCTGCTATGCACTCACTGAAATGAATGCTAAGAGTTAAAATGGAGACAAAACTTAAGTCTGACCCATGGTGATATAAATAATACACACACACACACACACACACACACACATACACACACACACACACACACACACAAACACACACACACACACACACACACACACACACACACACACACACACACACACACACACACGTATATATTTATATACAATAAATCCAGGAAGTTTAATTAAAGTATGTAATAGCACTCACATACCACGAACAAAGATGATCTAAATAAACCCAGTGAATGTGGAGAAGTATCTTCATCAAAGTAAGTTTCTGGACCTACAAAGCTGCCTGTGGTGGACAAGCACCAGCAAATAATTGAGCTGGTAAAGCTTTAAGTTAAATGGGAGGAGGATTATGCCTGGGCCCTGATCATAACAATAGCTTGTTATCTCTGACAAATGTATTTCAAGTAACTCATCCTGATAGTGACTTTTAGATGTTAAGGTGTTTGAAATACTGTTCACTAACACATAACAAGCTGGTTATAGTTGACAACTTGATTATAGTCTTATATATGTTACTATCATTTTACTGAAGTACATAGGTTGACATTGATATATAGATGACATGGTCTGTTGACAGCTCCAGGTATAGTACATGGTTCAAACTCATAATTATGTGACATTGACAAAAACAATTACTTTGTTATATGCCTTTCTGACATTGGAAATGTGAACACTAAATTTCATGGTACATGGATATCCATGATTATGTTATGAATTCAGGGTAAGACGATATTGTAAAACAAATTTCTGATGTATTTCCAATGCCAGAGGATTAACAGTGGACTGAGATGAGAAGTTGAAACAAAGTTAAAACCTGTAAAACACTTCATTGTCTCATACACATGTGAATACACACACACACACACACACACACACACACACACACACACACACACACACACACACACACACACACACACACACACGCACACACATGCACGCACAGGCATGCACATGCACACACACACACACACACACACACACAGACACACACACACATACACACATGCACACACACAAGCACACACACATACACAAAATGTATGGCAGAGTGAAGTGTCTAAAATTTTTTAAAGATAGCTACTCATCGAGGGACACATAGGTTCTTCCCATTTTTTATTTAAGATCACTATATTTTGTGATTTTCAAAGAAGTCAGTGTTCATGATGGCAACTTTTCCAGCTGATTTAAATGTGTCTTTCATTGTACTTTTATTTACAAGACAACTAAATTGGAAACTTTATTTACAAGTGACTCTGAAGGTGCAATTAATCATTTAAAGAAACCTAGTATTTTTATTCCTATTATTAATGGTATGATATAGGCCTTTCAAAAGGTGTGCAAAAATATTTATGCTTTTCTTTTTTTACGAACAACCAGCTATTTCATTTCAATTTTAGCTTTGAAGATAGGCAGACCTAATGGTCTTTAGCATGTAATAATACAGTGATTAAGGTGGCAGATAAAGGTGGAAGAGCTGTAGTAATGAACACTGACATCTACTTTAAGAAGGTTTTTGACTTCTTAAAAGATGCAGATATATATATATATATATATATATATATATATATATATATATATAGCAGCAGATTAATAGGAATGAAATAAATAACATAGTTCTACAAGTGAACAAGGCATTTATCATATGCATTTGAATATTTTTTTCACATTATATTTATTAAATTATTTTTATACATCTAGTCTGGTTCCATCTATTTATTATAGGATGCCAACAACTCCTAATTATCAGAAGAAGCCCCCTCAGGACACCAATAGTATCAGAGGGTGAGTAATAGAACCCAACTCCTATTACCTAGAAAGCAATTTGAAAGAAGTGTTGCAATATTGACAACATTATGCTAAAGACAGCAGTCATTTTTTGAGATAGCTTTGTATCTGGCATGCAGAAGACAAAAAAGGGGATTATAGTTTGATTACTTTAGATATACATTTTTTTGTTCACTGTTATACCAACTGATTACGGAGTAGAGTCAGTCAGATTGTATTTAAATTATAGCTACTGATTTTTTTAACATCAGATAGTAATACTCTATGCACACTCCTACATCTAACATTGAGTAATATATTTTATTCCAGAAGAATTTTTATTTTCAAAATAAAAAAATATAGCAATAGGTACACGTGTTGTAAACACCAAAGCTAACATAGTGATGACCACATGAGAAGAGTACATTTACTCAAAGAATAATAATAGGTTTGCTAATACTTCTATAAGAGATTTGTAGATGATATTTTTTTTCTGTGGGGTGTATTCATTAACTATTTAACAGAAACTGCAGACTTTCTACATTTTAAAATATAGCAGTTGAAAATTAGTATAACTTTTTTAGATCTTTTGGTAGAAAAGTCAATTAGTGGGGAAATTAGAAGTATAGCTTACAGGAAACAAGCAAAAAGAAATGCATGTATGCGTAAAACCAACATGCACCCCATTTACTTTCCTATTGGTCTTCTCCAAATAACACAGGGTGCATTTTATGCATATATCAAGATACATAGTATTCCTGGTAATGTGTGTTACAGGTTGTGCAAATTCATTTTTTCAATAAAGAGTTTTACAGAACTGACATTAAGTACATGGTATAATCCCTTTCCTGTCACTGTGCCTTACATTAATAAATGTATTCTAGTCTTTAAAACATATTCTTTATTTCAGCAGGAATTCACCTTCTGTGCTCAATTATTTGTTGTAAAATCACACTTGTAGTTACTTGTTTTAATAGCAACAGTATTTATTTGCATTTTTACTGCAAAATGTCCAACAATGGGTTTGGCAGTTTTGGAGAATGTGTCTTTGTAAGGCCTTTTCTGATCCAGATTTCATGTTAAAGAATGAAATACAACATTTGGATATATCACAAAGCAAACATTTTATGAATAACCCTAAAAAGTTCTAACAGTTTTAAAATCTAGATAAAAATAGAATTTTAAGTACATGACTTGTGAGTAAGAGCATGTTCTACCATCAATGCAAATAAAAAGCATTTGTACCCAGAAAAAAAAAAAAAAAAAACTCAGCTGTTTTTGCATTGCAAATATGTCCTTATTTGATTATTTGATTTAATTTGTTCATTCATTAACTGGGTAAGTGAAATGATCATTAGCAATGCTCTGGGGAAGGTAAGGCAAGGATCAATGCAACAAACTGGGACATTTTAGTGCTTCTATTTAATCATCATATGTTTACCCAGAGAAAGCCCTTGCAGATACTGGGGTGGGGGCATATAAACTCTACACAGCTTTGTAAAGCAGTTAGCACAAGGGTTTAAGGCAATCACTCATCATGGAGCTGCGTTTAGCAGTCCAGAGTTTAATTTTCTCTTAGCATCCATTTGCTTACTGTGTGACTCTGAGCACTTAACTAGACAGTGCTCTTTGGCAACTGAGAAGAACTGGGTTGGGCTCATCAATGGAATCCTGGACTGCATGCATCATAATTACCCATGAACCATTGGATTATAGCTAATACAGATGTCTCAAAGCAGTGAGACAAATTTATGTGCTATTATTTTATAGTTTTTCCTTAAAAACTTTAAAATTAACTAAAAAAAAACACATCTTTGATCCAGAAGGAGGAAGCAGCTTATTTCTTTAGGGCTGAGTCTCTCGGTCACCCTGATGATGTCATTCTTATCTTTGAAATCTTTCTGCTTTACAGAGGTGCCAAAAGCACTTATAAAGCATTGTTTTTTTTCCTGAATCATTTATCAAAATTTCTAATTTAATTCCTGTTATTTTTCTCCCCTACCCACTGGGTCTTGTCCAATGGCTCCCCATCTTTCACATCACTGAACCATTTGTTCATCTTATGAGATGAGTTCAAGGAACCTATCAGCCCAGGAAAGAGCCTTATGGCACATTCATTGTATGGTTGGAGGGCCTCATCAACTCATTCATTACAAAATGAATACAAAAACAACTTTATTGGAATGGAAGGTTAGTGCTTTCATTCCAATAACATTGTTTTTGTATAGTATATCATAGCCATGTTTGGAAGGGATTCTTTTCTTTTTCTGTATTATGATTGAGTCTGATATAAAATGGATGTAAGGTTAACTGGGTCCCATAGTTTTTGTGATATAGAGTTCCACATGTGGTTTAGGAAGAAATGGGTGGTCGGTTAACAAAATTAAATCTTTTTCAGAGCTAATATCTTTACTGAATGATCTTAAAGGTTTTGTAGTTTTTTAAATTGTATTGACAGTTGAGAGGGAGAGAGAGAGAGAGAGAGAGAGAGAGAGATAGAGAGAGAAGGGCATTTGCAGTTCTACAGAACCTTGTGTGTAAGTATGAGGTGGATGAAGTTATATGTCTGGAGAAAGTCATCCATACAAGTTGATAGAGCACTTTTACATGTGCAGTATTTCTGAGTAGGTTAAGCTGAAATTTTTAGGTATTTTTGTAATAAATTTTAACATTTGCAATGCAGTTTTTTTAAATTGTCAGTGATGCCATCCCATGGAATAAGTTTGACAAAAATAGTGAATTTGCAAGGATATGTTTTGATAAGGAGGCTAGGCAATGATTTGTTTGATGGACAGCACCCAACCCTGCACAATGTAGCCAACACAGTCACTTAAAATAAGTGTGTTACCTATAATTACTTCTAGGTATTATGACATTAGGGGTGGTGCATTTGTCCTTTTAGTGAAAGGCAGTTATGTTTTGCTTTATTTTCATTAATTAACAACTCTGAATCTTAGATTCATGATATCGATGTATTAAGTGAGTTTTGCATATAGGAAGTAACATGAGAATGCAAACTCTCTAGTGTTTTAAATAAAGGATGGAGATTGGTTGCTAGTTTATCCATAGAAGGAGATCCATATGGTTTAATTTTTGTAGTGTTTTTTCAATAGCAATTGCTATTTTTCAAGCAGGTCTTTAAGTTTAAGCCAAGATTTATGTGAATGTGTACTATTAGAAGTTCTCATCAACAGAGTATGCAATTCCCTGCTGCACACAATTTTTGCCATACTAATAAAGTCAACACTTGAGGGGGTAACTTTATTTTTCCAATGTTTAGTAATTACTTTTCTGGCTATAGCAAGAATAGAACAAAGAAGAAGGACTTAGGTTTTTCTGGAATTATCTCAGGAACTGGAGCATTAAATACAACTAAAGATTTAGAAATATTACATCTAACCATAGAGATTGAATGAAGTTATTAATTTATTTCAAAATGGGGGGCACAACTTCATGTTCATATACCATATGTGTCCAATCCACAACTTCATGTTCATATACTATATGTGTCCAATCAAGTATTATTTGAGAATCACATCTCCAGCTTGTATAGGTTTATAGGTTGGTACTAGGCTATTGGCCCTACAAGCCTAGCCATAACAATTCCCTGGCTATTTCTTCCCACGGTATTTACTTCCCTGAACCCTTGTCAAGCAGGACAACTGATGTGATCCCCGGGGTAAATTTCCTATCTCCCATCCAGTCATCAAGGTTCCTTTTGAAGAGAGACAAAGAGGCATTCTGCTTGAAATGTATGGGCAGTCTATTCCAGAGTCTGGGGAGTCTCTGGGTCAGGAACCTATCCCTCCAGCATGTTTTATTCATTGTGATGACAAGGTTTAGATCCCTGGAGTGTGTGTCTCTGAGGGATTGGGATTTCTTTAAGTGTTGCATCTATTAAATCTATTTGATTTACACATAACTGTAATTCTTTTAGGAGTGACAAAAGCTCTGTGTAAGAATGTCCAAGTGAAAATTTTCTAACATAATGAAGATGTAGTTTTATCTGTAGATTTTAATATTATTTTCTTGTATTCTTCTAAGAAGTCTTCAGTATTTTTTTGAGTAGTTCCAATATGAATTGTCTAAATTGTGAAATCTAACTTAAGAATTTTATTAATTTGTGACAAATATGATTTATTTTTATTTGCATCATTATTGATATTTATTAAGAATTCCAATAATATGGGGAAACAATTTCATATCTAGGTTAAATATCTTAGTAATCCACTTTGTTCTAAAGTGTCTAAATATTTGTAAATTTAAACAATTCTCAGAATATTGATTGTGTTTAGACCTTAAATTTTCAACAGTATAGAGATCAATACCATTTAAGAATTGCTGCCAGTAAATTAAGTTACTTTTTTGCCTCAATACTAACATTTTATTAAAGTTATGAGATTCTAAGCAGCCAGTTGTATAGGCAATTAGAAACATAGAAAATATTAAGTCTTTAATTCAATTGTTATAATATGTGAACTTTTGGAAAGAGGAAATGCTGTCATTTAAACAGGGAATTTAAGAAGAGGGTGTAATTTCATTTATACAAAAACCTTTTAATAACCAGATAAGATTATGAGGGACTATTTGTTTATGGTTGGTTATGATATATTTATTATTGACTAATAATATTTACTGATGTATTTGTTTCCATTTGACTCAATTGTTGCAGTAGCATACAAGTGAACATCAGGGAATCCTATTCCTCCATTATCCTAACCTTTTCTATGCCATTCAAAGGAAACTCTTCATTTATTAAGATTCCAAACAATTTTAAGTAGAATATTATTTATCTTCTTCATCATTTTTTTGGTGGAGATAGTACTAAAGATTGTAAGACAAACAATATTTAAGGAGAATCACCATCTTAATAAGCATTAATCATTATTCCATGGCAACAAAGAAATTGTTCCAATTTATAACTAAGGTTAACATTTTATCAACAGTCTGTTGAAAGTTCATTTGTATCATTTCTTTACTATTAGACATAAAGGTTGTACCAAGGTATTTCATTTGACTGCTATTCCAATTGAAATTAGAATATTTTTTGTATGATTTTTTAATGTTTTATTAATTAGTAATGCACTTGTTTTATTATGATTACATCTTAAGTTCAAGATTTCTTCAAAACTGACTCATAGAACTAATATGCTCTAATGAATTCTCTGTATTTCATATTGGTAGGAAATATAATCAGCAAAGAGTTGAATCTTTAGTTTGAAATCTTATTTTATTTTGATACCATTAATGTTCTTATTGGATCTAATACTATTAGCAAAGAGTTCTATAGCTAATGAAAAAAGTAAAGGTGATAACGGACAGCCTTGTTTGGTGCCTTTTTTAATTTAAAGGAATTCGAAAGAAAATAACCTATTTTAACATAAGCACAAGCATTATTGTATAACTTAGAAATTAATGCAATTAGTTCATGTGAGAAATTATGCACTTTATGACCAATTAACTGAGTCAAAAGCCTTATCTAAATTGAGAATAATGATCAAAAGTTATGTTTTATATATATTCCTATCAAATTATCCTGTACTTGTCTATTTAAAATAAACCCAATTTGATCATTGCTAATTAGCTTATTTATAAGCATTTTGATTCTGTTAGCTAAAATTGATATGAACATCTTATAGTTCACATTTAAAAGTGAAATTGATCTGTATGATAACACTTTGCAGGATCCTTATCTTGTTTTAAAATGGATGATATAAGGGAATATTTCCATGATGGGAGGACTTCAGCAGTTGTTTTTATTTCTCTGTATACCATATCTAATATTTAAACTGCACCATCTGGCAGTATTTTATACAGTGTCTTATTATTTTTTAACTTTTTTTATTTTTTTTTTATTTCTGTTAAAGTGAATGGTCTATCATATTTTATTTGTTCTTTATTTGTTATTTATATTTTTCCTTAGAAAAGTTTCAACTATATCATCATTATTTAGGTAATTTTTATTATTATTTATATTTCATTAAAAATTAAACCACTCAAGAATACTTTTAATATCCGTTCTTCTTTGTTTTTATTATTTATATGGGTTATAATTTCTTTAATATAATTTAGTTTACTCATTTTTGATGATCTAAGAGCAAGTTTATGCAAGCTTAAAGGGTTTACTGAATATGTCTGAAGTTTAAGTTTTTCCAGGTTTATTGATAATTTATAATTTAGATTTGCAACATATTTTGTATTTAAGTTTTTAAGTTCAGACTGATTGATAATGTCATTTGGTTTTAGATTTAACTTCAGTGGTCTATTTTGGCCTGTAGTGTATTCAATGCTTTGTCCCATTCTCTTGTTTTACTAATATATTAGCTTATAACTCTTCCATTTAAGTAAGCCTTTAATGAATCCCACAGGACAATGTCAGATACTTCACCATTCATGTTTATTTATAGGAAATTGTTGATCTCTTTAACATACCAATCCTTGAATCCTTTTATTTTAATAATGGACACCGATAATCTCCTGTGATGTATTAAATTGTCAGTTTTTAAAATAATAGTAAAGATTAGAGCATTGTGGTCCAATAATGGACATGAAACCATTGAAACTTGTTTGACATATGATAGATTGTTTGAGACAAAAAAATGTATCAATATTTGTTTGTGCTCCATATCTATATGAATAATGGGTAAATTGAAGTGAATCTGTTTTTCTTAGCTCGTATATATCTTTTAAATTCATTAGATTTGCAAAATGTGTTGGTATTTGGCTGAAGATATGATTTTCAACTTTCTATCTGCAGTGTAATCTTTGCCTGATAAAATAAAATTAAAATCACCAGCCATTATGACCTCACCTTTCTTGTGATAGGCTATAGCATCTAAGTAATCTTTTGCATCTTTAGCTCCAACCCCTGAAAACCAATAAGAGTTCACCAATGTATATATTTTTTTGTTCCACTCAGTTATAACAATGCTTAATATACCATGTTTATCAGCATAGGTATCTATTACTTTAGGCAATTACTGGTGATTTCTTCCATAGAATGAGGGTGCCTTTTCTTTTAGCTCAAAACCCAAAACCAGCTAAAACCAAATAATTATTTAATGGGAGTTTATTTGCATATTTATTAAGTAATTGTGTTTCCTGTAGAAATACTATTTGTACTTTATGTAATTGCAAGTATTCGAACAGACCCCCCCCCCCTTTACTGGATTATTCAATCCATTAATATTAATAGATACAAATTTAAAATTAGATATTTATATAAGAGAGAAAACCAAAACCGAGCTAATGAAATCAGATTTATGTACATAACTTATACCTTATATATAACAATATGAAATATTCGGCTATGGACAAAACTCTTGAAACAAAAAAATTACCTAATGATATAATCCTAAAACACTCTACCATGGAATAAGGTTTTCTTAGTTTATTGAAAATGATGAACAAACTACCTCATAAACTTTCCATTAGGCTAACAAAGCTTAGCTCTTTCTTCTGTTTCATGTTAATATGTCACATATTTTTAGTATGCATCATCTTTAAAAACCCTTCAGTGAGTTATTATGAATAAAAATGTTAAACAGGTGTTCATAATATTTATTATAAATTGAGCAAATTGAATATCTCTACAATCATCTTTCCCTGCACCTCACATTATTGCCCTCATCTACGATGGGAGGTAAGCTGTTATTTTCAAATTTATTAATTTTATGACAGAAGATTTATATTTTCCTATTTTGTTTATTATGTGTAAAGTTGGTTGTTATATCATACGTTCATAATTTAGTGCCAGCCTAACTGCACTTATGGGTCATTCCAAGCCCAGCTAATTACTTCATGTGAGAATCAACACTGCACCTTGTACCTATAAGGTGAATACCTTAACCACTATGCCACCCTCCCAGATTTGTAGACATATGTATATTCTTTAACTATATACATATTTACTTATTCTGATCTGTTTCTATTTCTGTTTGTATATGTTTTGTACTTTTACTATATTTCTAGCTTTTATATTTTCACTGTAATCCTAGTGCAGATTATCATATAATAGAACATTTATATTTACCCTTATAAATTTTATACCCATTAACCTAGTACTATTGTTGGAATCAGTTCTATTTTTTCCTTAAATGTTATGTCTAATAGTGTCTGAGCAAACAACTGAAAAATCTTCCCTTTTAAAATTAAAACTTTCCATAATAAATTTTTTTGAGATATTAAGTTTTGTTATCATTTAAAAGAGACAGTAAAAGAAAAACACAATCCTATTTTTTTTATCAGAAGTGTCTTTTATAGGCTAGCATATAAACTATCCTTTTGGTATACTGCAAACATTCAGAACTATTTAATAACTGACAGTGGTTTAGAATACAATTCACTGTCTTTTGCTTATTACCTAACTTGTATTCAGTGACATCTTAGCATATAATTCAAAATATTATGATTGTTTACTTTTAGACAGGAAGAAGTAACCTTGACAGTTCTTAGAATTTTCAGAACTCCCACAGCATGACAAAAGTGTTCATGACTCTAATTAAGCTGCTTCATGCATGTACTCATGACAATGGCTTGTAAATGAACAGTTTATCAGCTACAATTCACACAAAACCAATCAAAAGTGAATCCAAGCTAACTCTACATTATACATCAATCTCTCAAAGCCATCCAAACACTATAAAAAAACAACAAAAACATTTAAAAATATTTTAACCACTAAAAAGCTATTGTATTTAAAGAGATAAGATTTAATGATTCAGTAAGCCCTATTTGTATGACATTTTTAATATTAGGCAGACTGTCATTTTTAAAGGAGACATAACATATGAGTTTATGTTAAAAGAATGACAGTTATGTGTAATCCAAGTTTAACTTGTAAAAGTATAAATGTTACTCTAATTATTTGATAACATTCTAATAATAATGATTATATATGTAAGGAACTATATTTTTTATACTTTGTTTATAACATAGCATACCTTTCCTGGGTGCTACTTCATGTCAAGCATAGTATCAGTAGCAAGTATTCAGAACTATGTAATAACTGACAGTGGTTTACAATGCAATTCACTGTCTTTTACTTATTAGATAACTTGTATTCTTTGACATCTTGGCATATGATTCAAAATATTATGCTTATTCACTTCTATACAGGAAGAAGTAATCTGGACAGTTCTTAGAATTTGCAGAACTCTCGAGGCCTCATAAAAGTGCTAATGACTCAATTGTTTCAAGCTGGTTTTCTTGATAAGTGCTTGAAAATGAACAGTCCATCAGTTACAGTTCACACAAAATGCTCACTAGTGAATCCAGGCCACTTCCACACCACACATCAATCTCTCAAACCCCTTCAAACCACTAAAAAAAAAACAAAAAAAAAACAAAAAAAAACATTTCAAAGTATTTTGACTAGGAAAAATCTATTGGATTTGAAGAAATAATATTAATGATTCAATAAGCACTATTTGTATGCAATATTTAATATAAAGCAGACTGTCATTTTTTAAATGTATCTTAGCATATAAACTTGCATTAAAAGAATGACAGTTATGTGTGATCAAGGATTAACTTGTAAAATTGTGAATGTTACTCTAGTTATTTGATATCATTCTAATAGTAACTTTTATATATGAAAAAAAGCTATATATTTTATACTTTGTTTATAATATTCCATGTCTTTCCTGGGTGCTATTGCATGTCAAATATACTATCAGTAGCACACTACTGGTTGATTTTAAGAAGCAGAATGTAACTTAACATGCCTTGTTAGTGTCATTTGTTGCATGTTGTATTATATTTAATAGTACATTACTCAATTATGTCAAGATATCAGAAAGTCTGACACCTAACATCAGTTTCATGATAATAATGATTAACTTTTAATGAAATGAATAGTTTAACCTTTTAAATGTTAAATGGAAATGAGTGGCTTTAGCTTTGTATATAGCTAAAATAATTAAACATTAACATTTTAAAAGGGACTGGTAACCAGTTGATGTAGGGAAATAAATAAATAAATGATTAACCTTGTAAAAAGTAATAATTAGCACATGTCCATAAGTATTCAAGCACTTCTTTAAATTAATACAAATTGAAAACATTGAAATACATTGATTTTCATTTGTCCTTCAGTTTCTTATTGGTTTTGTATTTTATTAACCAATCATCTCTTGTTGAATTTCTCTTCAAAAAAATTGATTGATTCCGGTCCATTTCTTCTGTTTTTTTCTAGGATATCATTTTTCTGTATGAAGTTTATTGCGTCTTCCAAGGTGTTAAAAAACGTCTTTCTTCTGGAAGGTGAATGCTTATTTTTGATGGAAACAAGATTTGTGCTTTAATATTGGTCTTCTTTAATCTTTTAACAAGTGGCATGTATGTTTTTCTCTCTGACATCACTAATGATGAATAGCCATCATCAAATCTTACAGTATTTTCTTTAATTTTAACTGGATAATTAATCCATGCAGCTTTTAAGACTAAATCCCTTCCTTGACTTAAGAAACATCTTATGACCACTGACCTTGGTGAAGGTGAGTTTCTTTTTAAACAAGAGTTGGAAAGTGATCTGTGTGTCCTTTCAGTGCCAAAGGAAAAGGCTTCAGGCTGGTTCAAAGTTTTAGGCAGCCAGGTATTACGGAACTGAATCATAATGTCTCCCTCTTCTATTTCAGGAATCAGTAAATCTTAATATTATTCCTTCAAGATCTGTTCTCTAAATCATCTATTTTTTCCTGGAAGATATTTGTGATGATTGTTCTTTAAGATATTCACTCAGCACTTCAACTTATTTATTAAATTCCTCTTTAAAATTGTCCATTTTGCTTTCTAATTTATCTGTCTTTATAGATAATTCATTGATGTTACTTAGTATAGCCTGTATGTCTTTTTTCATTGTACTGTCCTGTACAGTAGGCTTAGAATGGCTCATTCTGAGACAATGCGTTCTTTCTAGTTTTCCTGACAGGAAAAAAAACAATTAAAAGAGTTTATTTTTGTAGTAAATCATTCACCAGATGTTCGGCTATAAATCCATCAAGTTTTGAAACATTCTATTTGCGTGCTTTAGTAAAAATCCTGTCAGAGTCGTCAAAATGAAGCAGAGCTAAAAAACAGTGCTATTAACTGCTATCTTGGCCACACCCTTTGTAGTTGTTTTTTGGTATGTTGTATTGTGAATGGATTGAATGTGATTTGAGGAGAGGGTATGTGATGCTCGATAGATTGTGATGAGAGACTATGGACATGAGTAGAAGAGTATTTGTCACTGATGGGTTTACAATAAGTAGTGAAAGTATTGACTGTAAATTAGTCATTGTGTAATGTCTACAGAGGTGTTAGAATTACCCATGAGTCTCCTGAAGGGATTATAGAATGCAGATAGGGTGTTTGAGTAATTCTTATCTTTGTTGGAGAGTGGTTTAATAAGTTTGATTGGTATACATTTTTTTGTTGGCAGATGTTCCTGAGTTATTTCTATTTGATAAGAAGATATGGATTGCCAGTAGAATTATAAGACAGCCAGGATGAGTCTCTTGCCTCCATTACATCTTTAATGAATTTAGGGAGCCAGGAGAGTGATTTGTTCCTTCTTTTCACTGTTCTTGCCTGGATATTTTTGGTAAGGATGTAAGAAGTGTTCGGTTAAAATGGTCAACTGCATGCCCTAAGAGGGTAATATAGTAGAAGATATCCCCATTGGTGGATGCTAACACCCAGATAAATGGGAGTGGTAGTTTATTCAGATTTCTGACTACTGTAGTTTTTGGTTTAGTTAGTAGGATGAGGTTTTTTTTTCCATATTGTATAAATTCCATTATAATCACTAAGGTCATTAGATATTATTCCACTGTTTTTTGAAGTTTGATTAGCACTTTTCTTAGATCTACTCCAGAGAATGCTGTCTTGTCAACACTGTGATACCAGCACACTAGTAAATGGTACATTCCACAAAGTGATGCCAGCAGTACAAAGTGCCATATTCCACTCAATGATGCTAATACAGTACTAATGGTATATTGCATGCATTGATGCCAGTGCAGTTCTAGGTGTACAATCCAAATGGGGACACCAATGCAGTACTAACTTAATGGTACATTCCACATAAGTGATGCCAGTGCAATACTAAGTGGTACATTCCACAAAATGATGTGACTGTAGTTCTAAGTAGTATAGTCAACAAGATGACGTCAGTACAATACTACGTGGTACATTCCATACAGTGATGCCAAAACAGTATTAATTGGTACGTTCCATACACTGGTGCCAGTGCAGTACTAATTAATTTAATTTCCGTGACACTGTTTATTCATTAATGAGGCAGCTCAGTATAACACCAGTAGTGTGTTACTTACAGCAGTTCAGCTTTTGCTGTTCCTCATTTTTTATGCGTATAGGTCATATATTTCTATTTTATGCCATTATAAGCTGATGTTTATCAGCCTGAGATGCAAACATGCATTGACATGTATTTTAGGAGGTGCTTTTTTGGGAGGTTGTATCAAACGAATGGAACATTCATTGTTTATGAGTTAAGGTAATGACATCATACCTCAAAATGCATTTGTGCATCTTGTAAATAGAAATATTCGGCATGTGGTTTTCTGCATGTAATTGTAATTCGTGATTGCATAACCTTTCCTGTGCCTTAGCAGAGTTAGCCCTATGCATATTATGCATTCTGTTTCTTTGATTTCTCCTTGTGATTGCTCTGAGGTGTTGCACTAATTCTCTCTGCCACTCAGTTATTCATTTTTAGTGAATTATTTCCATTTGCTCTTTTCATGCCCACACCCTTCATATCATCAGTTTCATTAGGGATCGTTGGACATATGTTATGTTTTATTCTGGGGTTTTTACACACATTATTCTATACTGGGTAGAAAATATTGCTTTTACTCTTAGTACCACAATAAATCCCCCTATCCCAGATAAAAACAATGCAACTTGTTACTGAGTCACAAATCTATTAGCAAGGCTTTGATAAGTCTCAAAACATTTTGAATGATACAGTCAGACCCTCAGCAGATATGATCAAAGTGTTTTGAGGAACATAGCGAGCCCGTCAGATAGCAGTGTGTGTAATTGTCTGTGAGAACAATATGAAGTGGTGACTCCATTTAAATGGAGTACAAAGAATTTACATCACCTGTTAGAATAATTACCAATAATTTATTTACTTCTGTCGCTGTCTGCAGACTGAAGCCATGATGCTTGTAGTTATGCAGATGGAATGGTAGATCCCTGCAAGACTCAGCAAGCTGTAATATTAAGTTTAATCCCTTTAAAGGCATTTTCAAGTGTGCTCCAAGTTCACTGTATGTGCTTAAGTAACATGATATATCAGGTGAAGTTCTTTCTACTCCTCCATAATTGTGATGGTGCAAATCGGCAGAGCCCAAACCAGCTCTCCCAAGATGTACAATCTAGGTGGACTTGTATAACATTACTGCTCATTTGACCCTGTCTTAGTGTTGCCCCATGGCAACATATTGTTTTTTGCTTCTGTTGGGGATAATGTTTGCTTAAACACTATAGTAAGTGTAACTACAGTAGTTTTACAGAGGTGCTACTGCTCATGTCAGGTACATCCCAGATCAGTAAACAACAAACTACTGACAGCTCGGTGAGAGAAACGGTCGTAGTTTACAGAGTAACACAGTGACTTAACAACAAATTACACTCCTTAGGTAACAGCTACTTGCCACAAGAGAAGCATATTTGAAAACAGCTATAGACATTACTGCAATACAGACATCACACAAAGACAGTGCAAACCCCAGGTTCAGTCTGTGGGATACCCTATACCACAATATATTTGTCAGCATCCTCCTGTGGGATGCAAAACACTTTGTGTGTGTATTGCATATGACCACAAATTTATTCCTAAATGCATGTAGTTTGCATTTTCTGCAGGGAATGTTTCAAACTATTTATAATGGCCTAGAGAAACATCAGCAAAGGAGACCATTTGTATCCAGAGAAAAATATAACAATAGTTGATGTAAGTAACCCACGTGGTGTCTCACAAGGTAGCATAAGGAACATGTAACTATCACGTAAAAGTATATATAGAGGTATACACATTACAAAGACATCAGAGACATACTTCTAAGTTCTGTAATTTACCTATGAGTGAACTCTCTCTCTCTCACCCTTTCACTTTAATGAAATACAAAAGCATGAGAAATCCATCTAGCTGTAACAATCAGGCTCAAACCCTTTACTTTCTAGCAAACAAAACATTCAAAAAAGCTCCATTTGTTTGCTGTCTATACCTTTTCCTATGAATGACACACTGATGCCTTCAGGTAATATCTTTGGAAAATTTACGAAAGTTATTGCCAGACAAAATGAAATTTTTGCGTTTGATTGTTTTACATAAATGCACTTTCAAATCAAATTCACAAACCCTTCACTACGTCTAAAACTGATAAGATAACAGTGTTTTAATACAAAAGCATAAAAAGAAAATCCAATGAGCTGAAATCAATAACTTCACAGCGCTACAAAAAAGGAAACTGTAATATATATATATATATATATATATATATATATATATATATATATATATATATATATATAATAACAATATATTTTATCTACTGGTATATATATATATATATATATATATATATATATATATATATATATATCTATATATATATATATATCTATATGGATTTACTGATGTCGATTTGCATAATGTCAGCACCACATGATTGAAATTATGCACATATACATGTGACTGCACATGCACAAAGCATCAGTCTCAGCACATGCAAAACGTTTTCAACAAAATACAAAAGAAAATATTTTTGCAGGGAGGCAAGCACCTCTGGATTTCCCATGCAGAGGGCTGTGATCCCACACCCACTGCTACTTATATATTCTAACGCCAAGATAATGCAATTATCAGGGAATAGACAATTTCCCCAAACTCAAGAATCATCTGATCTGCTACTTTTGTTGAGTGTCGACCATTTGTTTAGTCGACCAAAGCACTATTTGACAAAGGTAGCAGTTTCCCTATATATCTATATCTATCTAGATATATATATATATATATATATATATATATATATATATATATATATTTATGTATGTATGTATACATATATATATATATATATATATATATATATATATATATAAATATGTGTGTGTGTGTGTCTGTGTGTGTGCGATTATAGTAGTAATGATCAAGAAAAACGTTAACTCACAAAGTATCAAAAAAACTCCAGTGACAACTGCAATTAATTGCAGCATGCATAATCCAACAAAAACAATCCCAAAGATAATGCAATTAATTTACATCTGTGATTAACACATTTAAAGTACAAATATACCACCCAAATTAAAACCAAATGCAAATTACTACAGCAATAATCATAAATCTGAATGAAGTGACTTTCATTTTAGATCATAACACATCACAAAGAAG